>NW_006408597.1:12407549-12426945 GCF_000296735.1 Chrysochloris asiatica
ATATTCTACAGTAATGTTATTAAGCTTTCATGGCTTTAAAATGGATGATTCTTTTTTGTTTAGGTTCCTGGGTAAGTGTTTCCTATGATTGAAAACCGGAGAAGTCTTTGAAATGTGGTACTGTTCTCTAAGGACTTGATTCCTGATGGCCCTAATGGACTCTCTCCTAAAATGGCTGCTGTGTTTGTGAACTGGATTAGACTACGGTAGAGTTCCACAGCTTCTTCAACTCTGAGTGCCACTAAGAGAGCTGTCACCTAATGGTGTCCTTGTCAGAGCCAAAATCTTGGCAGAAAAGGAAAATTAAGAACGGAAGAGGGTATTCTCGATACCTGTAAATGTCATGATGTGACTCCAGTGCTGTGAACTACAAAGGAGTCGGGCAGGAGAGGATTCTGATTAATTGCCTTTGTTGCTAGTTTTGTCTTACGTTTCTCCCCTTTTCAATATATTCCCTTCCTAGTATTTCTCACGGTCGAAAGTTCATTTTTTAATTGGTGCTTTTGAACATATTGCTAGGAAAATGTCTTAAATTCCTAGTCCTTATCCTTTTCCTGAGGTAGCAGAACCAGAATGAGGCCCATGGAAAATGGGACCTGAAGTAATACTTACTGTTCATTGAGGCGGAAGAGGACAGAGAGAATGTAGCCCATCAGGAAGCCGGTGAAAGGCATCAGGGAAGAGGTGGCCAGCAATTTTGGTGTCATGACTAGCAGGATGCTCTTGCCCACGTTGATGGCAGAAAGGATTGAGATGACTCCAGTCAACAAAAGTGCAATGATTGTCCCTCCCTGGGAATGAATACAAGAACAAAACACAAACAGAAGGGTGTGGGATAGACAGGAACATTTTAATGAATTATTTTTGATATTTGAGGTGAAAGGGAACTTTGTATTCTATCTTTTTTAGATTTCTTACTTGTAGCTAGGAAGTATCTTGTCAGAAACCTGTTTAACATTTTTATTACTGAAAACTCAGCTAAGTCAAACTCTGGACAGCAGGCTTTTAGTGATGTGTGGTGGTTCTGAAGGAATGAGACTATCTAGTTCTCCCTCAAAGTAATCTTGTAAATGAAAACTTCTCTAAGTCTCTATCTCTGTATTGTATACACACTCCTACAATACTGCCATTGCTCCAAATACCTTATAACTCATTAACGATTATTCTTAGAACCTGTCATATTGCTCAAAATACCTCCCTCATGGTATGAATTTGGCTTCTGGAAATTGCCAAAAGTAATTTGAAATGAAATTGATAAGGTGGATGATCAAGGTCATATGGTTTTAGACTAACAGTGATGTTGGTCCTTGAATGAGTGACCTGCAAATTGCAAATGAAGGAAATTCCCCAAAGGAGGTTCAGAAATGTCTTTGGATAACAATGTTGTTAAGTTGGTTCTGACACATAGTGACCCTGTATAGGATTTCCAAGGAGTGGAAGGTGAGTTTGAAACACTGACTGTGTGTTTCAAACTGACCTTAAGGTGCTTTATCCTACAGCCACACTGTATAAAAATATCATACTTCAAACTGTAAACATGTATGTTGTTGTTGTTATGTGCCGTGGAGTCGGTTCTGACTCATAGTGACCCTGTACAGGGTTTCCAAGGCTATAAATCTTTACAGGAGCAGAAAGTCTCATTTTTCTCCCATGGAACAGTTGGTAGTTTCAAATTGCTGACCTTGCGGTTCGCAGCCCAATTGGTAACCACTACACTACCAGAGCTCCTTGATAAACATGTGTATATGCACTTAAAGTTCATTGACATTGTTTCTTAGTAAATAAATATATGGCAAACTTTTCTCAAACGTACTCTGATATTTCATAACGGTTATACATGTGTGTGTATGTGTGTAGCACTGTATAATCAGCACTAGACTGCGAACCACAAGGTCGGCAGTTCAAACCCACCAGCTGCTCCTTGGAAACTAGTGGCCCAAGAGACAGCCTGGTCCAAATTCTGCCCACAAGGGTGGCCCACATAGGTTTTTGAGTGGCGAAACCAATCAGATCCTCTCATGTAGGGAGTTTGCAGAATTACAGAGAGGAAAGCAGTAACAGAGGCAAGTGTTAAAAGACAAGACTGATAACAGAAGCCACAAGTTACCAGAAGCTATGAGATAAAGGAGCATCAGTATCAGTAGCTATGGGAAAAGCATATAGAGAGTGGTTGAGTATTGACTCAATATGCAACAGTGAAACATATTATTAGAGGTGTTGTTGTTATTGACTGCCATTAAGTGGAGTCGGTTCCAACCCAATAGTGACCCGGTATAGGGTTTCCAAGGAGCAGCTGGTGAGCTTGAACCACCAACCTTGCAGTTCAAACTGACTTTGCAGTCCAGCACATTAACCTACAGCGCCACACCAGGAGTCCTTTATTATTAAAGTAGTGAGTGAACATGGCTTATGGTGAACATGGCTTCTGAATCTCATGATCAGGTTCATCAACCCTCTGACCATCAAGTCTTTGATTAAACCCTTGCATAGTTAAGTGTACATTGCCTTTCAAAATAGGCCATTCCTGAAATTTTATCTGGGCATTTCTAAATCTGATCTTTCATTAGGAATACAATTGGTTAAGCAAAGTTTGAACAGATACTTTCAGCCCTAAGTCAGTTGTTAGGGGTTGCAATGCAGAATGCATCAAGAAAAGATGGAAGGAATACACAGAGTCATTGTACCAAAAGGAAATGGTTAATGTTCAACCATTTCAAGAGGTACCATATGAACAAGAGCCAATGATACTCAGGGAGGAAGTCCAAAGTACATTGAAAGAATTGGCAAAGAACAAGGCACCAGGAATTGATGGAATAAAAATTGAAATCTTTCAAGAAAGTGAGGTGGCACAAGAAGCACTCACTCATCTCTGCCAAGAAATTTGGAAGACAACTATCTGGCTGACTGATTGGAAGAGATCAATATTTGTGCCCATTCCAAAGAGAGGTGACCCAATGAAATGCGGAAATCATCGGACAATCTCTTTGATATCTCAAGTGAGTAAAGTTTTGCTCAAGGTAATACAGAAACGGCTACAATCATACATTGACAGAGAACTTCCAGAGGTTCAAGCTGGATTCAGAAGAGGCCATGGAACAAGAGATATCATTGCTGATGTCCGGTGGATCTTGGCTGAAAGCAGAGAATACCAGAAGGATTTATTGACTATGCTTTTTTGACTACACGAAGGCTTTTGATTGTGTGGATCATGACAAGCTATGGACAACATTGAGAAGTATTCCAGAACACTTAATTGTACTTCTGAGAAATCTGTACCTGGACCAAGAAGCAGTTGTTCAAACAGAGCATGGGCACACTGAATGTTTTAAAATTGGGAAAGGTGTGCGACAAGGTTGTGTTCTTTCACCATACTTATTCAACCTGTATGCTGGTTCTATGAAGAAAAACGTGGCATCAGGATTGGAGGAAGACTCATTAACAACCTGCGATATGCCAATGATACAACTTTACTTGCTGAAAGTGAAGAGGACTTGAAACATTTACTTATGAAGATCAAAGAGCACAGCCTTTGGTATGGATTGCATCTCAATGTTAAGAAAACAAAAATTCTCATCATTGGATCAATAAACAACATTCTTATCAATGGAGAAAAGATTGAAGTTGTCAAGGACTTCATTCTTCTTGGATCAACTGTCAACACTTGCAGAAGCAGCAGTCAAGAGATCAGACGACGTATTGCATTAGGCAAATCTGCTGCACAGGAACTTTTTTTAAAGTATTGAAGAGCAGAGATGTCAGCTTGAGGATTAAAGTGTGCCTGACCCAAGCCATGGTATTTTCAATAACCTCATATGGATGTGAAAGCTGGACAGTGAATAAGGAAGATTGTAGAAGAATTGATGCCTTTGAGTTGTGTTGAAGGAGAATACTGAAAGTGCCATCCATGGACTTCCAAAAGAACCAATAGATCTGTTTTGGAAAAGGTGCAGCCAGAGTGCTCCTTTGAGGCCAAGATGGCTAAGCTTCATCTCTCATACTTTGGACATATTGTTCAGAGGGAACAGTCGCTGGAGGAGGATGTCATGTTGGGTAAGGTGGAGGGTCAGAGAAAAAGGTGAAGACCTCTAACGAGATGGATTGGCCAGGTGGCATCATCGATGGCCTCAAGTGTGGCAGCAGTAGTGAGATTGGCCCAGGATCGGACATTGTTTCGTTCTGCTGTGCATGGGGGTGGCTATGAGTCAGTTCCAACTCGATGGCACCTGACAACAACAACAACAAAAATACTTGTAAATCCTAACCATTATACCTGTGGCTAAGGAGCTCTGGTAGCATATTGATTACGAGTTGGGCTGCTAACCTCGAGGTTAGCAGTTTTAAACTACCAGCTGCAGGAGAAAGATGAGGCTTTCTGCTCCTGCAAAGATTTATAGCCTTGGAAACCCTATACAGGGTTACTATGAGTCAGAACCTACTCCAAGACACACTACCACCACCATGTACCTATGGCTATGATCCACAGGTGATTTGGAATGGGTTGTCCTTTGTTATGTTAATGAGGTAGAATTCCTGTAGGGTGTATTTTGAGTAAATCTCTTGAGATGTAAGAAAAGATTAAGCAAACAAGCAGAGAGAAATGGGGTAGGATATATGTCAAGACACAGGGAGATTTCCAAGGAACTAGAAAGCAAACAAGTTGAAGAGACAACCTTCCTTCAGAGTTGAAAGGGAAAGAATGCATTCCCTTTGCGTTGGCAAACTGAATTTGGACTCCTTCCTGGTATGGCACTGTGGGTTAATGCACTGGACTGCAAAGTTGGTTTGAACGACAAGGTTGGCAGTTCAAGCTTACCAGCTGCTCCTTGGAAACCCTATACAGGGTCACTATGAGTTGGAACTGACTCCATGACACTCAACAACACTGTAAGAAAATAAATTTCTGTTTGTTAAGGCCATCCACTTGTGATATTTTTGCTATAGCAGCACTTGAGAACTAAGACAGGAACTATTTTGATTTGAAAAGATCTAGGTAGGTTAAGTATACAATTATTTTCTTCATTTTTAAGTTTGGCACTGAGCATTATTTTATGGGAACCCATAAAAATAGGGAAACACCAGGCTTTGCATTTTTTCTTTCTTTCTTTTTTTTTTTTTTTAGCATTTTATTGTGCTTTTGGTAAAAGTTTATTTAGCAAATTAGTTTTCCCATCAATAGTTCATATAGGATGTGTTGTAATTTCCACAATGTGTCAGCCCTCTCCTCATTTTCTCTCTGGGTTCCTTGTTTCCATCCATCCAGCTTCCCTGTCTCTCTCTGCCTTCTCATCTTTGGTTTTGGGCAAATGTTGGCGTTTGGTCTTGTACAATTGATTGTTCTAAGAAGTATATCCTTCACAGACATTATAGCCTATTTTATAAGCCTGTCTCTTATTTGGCTGAGAGGTGGCCTCCAGGAGTGTCTTGAGTTTCAAGTTAGAAAGCTGTCTTAGGACAATCATCTTGGGGGCTCCTCCAGCCTCTTTCCGACCAGTAAGTCTGGTCTTTTTTTGTTTCCACATGAATTTTGTTCTACATTTTTATCCATTCTAACTGAGACCTTCAATTGTGGTCTTAGTGAGCACGGCAGGTGATGGTGGCTGGGCACCATCTAGTTCTGGTCTCAGGTTAGAGGAGGCTATGGTTCATGTAGACCACTAGTCTATTGGGCTGATAGTTCCTTGAGTCTTTGGTTTTCTTTCATCTTTGTTGCTTCAGGCAGGAAAAGATCAATAGTTACTTTTTAGATGGTCACTGGCAAACTTTGAAGTCCCCAGATGCTGTTCACCAGACTAGGATGTAGAACATCATCTTTATGAACTTTGTTTTGCCAACTAATCTAGATGTGCCCCCCAAGACTATGGTCTTTAGACTTCAAGTCCAGCAATTCACTCACAATGTCTAAGTAGTTTCTGTGAGGGTGAGTCAAAAATTACCCTCCAGTTATATTAAAATGTCCGTTCACATCCACAGCTGATAACAACATTGAGTTGTTATGTTGACAACATGAAAAGATTCTGTTGAATAGACAAGTGACAGTGGATTATGTGGAAAATATTTGCAAATCAGTCATGGTTCTGCCTTTGAAATAATCCACAGCAGACTTGGATTTGTGCGATATGGGTACTGAATAACTCATGGAAGAGCATAAACAGAAGTGTTTGGACATCTGCAAACAAAATTTAGACCAATACTCTAAGGAAGGTAAAAGTTTCTTTAAAAAACTCGTTACTGGTGATGAGACATGGATTCATCACTATGAGCCTGAGTATGGAATGGAATCATCCTTAATCACTGACCAAGAAAATGTTCAAAAGTCAACCATCAGCTAGAAATTGGATGCTTAGAGGGTTTTTGTTTTTGTTTTTGTTTTGTTTTGTTTCTTTTATTCTTAAGGACCAGTATTGAACACTATCAAGAAAAATGTTCAACAATCATTACAGTGAGATGCTCGTTGAAGAGTTGAAGCCTAAATTTTGGATTAAACTCAAGAGGACTGCTATCCAAGGGTTTTGTGATCTTGTATGACAATGCATGACCGCACTCCTCTGCCACTCTTCAAAAACTTTGTTTTGAGGTGTTAAAGCATTTTCCCTATAGTTCTGATCTTGTTCCATCTGCCTTTCACCTGTTTGGTTCCCTGAAAGCAGTCCTTCAAGGATAAAGGTTCACCTCTGGTGAAGAAATGAAGACAGTGTTAAGCCTAAAGCATTTTTTAATAAGGGAATATGAAAGCATGTTGACAGCTGGACAAAGTATATTGAAAAGCAAGGAGATTATGTAGAAAAATATATATTTGTCTTTTCTAAAAGTTGATTAAAACAAATTCTAAAGCCAGAGTATACATAATTTTTTGACTAACCTTCATATACTGTGTCCCATGTGTGCTCTATTATATAAGGAAGCTTCAAAAAGATCATGGAAAAATAAAAAGATAATGGAATTTTTCCAGAAACTTTTTGAATTCCCCTTGTATATATGCATATAATATAAGGATCTCTTGTGGCACAGTGGGTTAAGCATTGGAATGCTACCCGAAAAGTCAACAGTTCAAACTCACCAGCCTTGGAAGAAACTCACCACTCCTTGGGAGAAAGATGAAGCAGTCTGCTTCCATAAAGATTTACAGTCTCAGAAACTGTGTGGGATGGTTGTACTCTGTCTTATAGGGTGGCTATGAGTCAGAATCAACTGGAATGCAGAGGATATACAGTGTTTATAACTATATATGTAGAGATATGTTCAACCATACATATATATGTACATGGCTGCACTCCCATACGACCTTCTTCACCTATTTAACGTACATGTTTATCTATGTATCTACTCACAAAGCATAGTTTGTTACTAATGTTGTTTCAGGATTGTATATGTTACAGCATTTATTGTAGTTTTCTTTGTTTACCCCATTTGCGTATTGCCTTTATTCATAATGAACACTTGTGCAATAATCTTTTATTGTTGACTCATAGTGACCCTGTGTAGGGTTTCTGAGGAGCAGTTGGTAGATTTGAACCATTGACCTTGCAGTTAGTAGTCTAGTGTTTATCCTAGAGTGTCACACCATGACTCCTCTCTCCTTCCCCTCCTCTCTACTTCCTATCCCATATGATAGTTATTTTTCAGTGATTGACTTTTTTTCACTCAGCACAACGTCTTCCAGTTTCATTCATGTTGTAAGATGTTTCTAGGATTCATCTTTTAGCCTTTGCATCTTAAAAAAAAATTCTTTTGAATATTTTCCATTTTCTTTTCTTTTAGATTAGTTTTTCTTCATCCTTTAGGGACTCAGATTCTTACATGGGCTTTGGTGAAGGTTGTAGATTAGCACCTGCAGGCCTAATTTGGGGTGGGGTGGTCTGTGCTTTCAGTCTTCACAAGAATGGTTCTTGACCACTGATCTGTGAATGACAAAACTCACATAACAAATTAGTTTCACTTACAGTTTGGGAACTATATATGCATTGAAGACCCTCACTTTGGAAATGTCCTACATGGTTTTGGTCTCTACTACTCTACTATGATTTGAGTCCTGGTGTAGCATTGTAAGATAAACACTGGACTTCTAACTGCAAGATAAGCAGTTCAAACCCACCAGTGGCTCCTTGGAAACACTATACAGTGTCACGAAGAGTTAGAACCTACTTGACAGCACTTAACAAACAAAAAAGCATGTTTTGAATTACAAACTTCTTAATGGTCTTCAGGCACACAGTGGGCATGCTTCATGCAGTGAGTAGATTGTACATGTCCCAGGCCCTTTTTGACATGACTGTTATTTTTACTTTTCTTTGTCATCTTGGAAACAACTACCCGAGAGATTCAGCCTTTGTATCTTGGCCCCCATGTATATCTGTATTTTCACAGGAGTGATTACAGCTTGTGAATATATAAGTGAAGCTGTTGGTCTAATTATTTAAGCCAGAGGTTTTTTGTTGTTTTGTTGTTAGGTGCCATTGAGTTGGTACCAACCCATAATGACCCTATGCACAACAGCACGAAACACTGCTGGTCCTAAGCCAACCTCACAATTGTTGCTAAGTATAAGCCTATTGATGCTACCACTGCGCCAATCCATCTCGCTGGGGTTTTTCCTCCCTTTCACCAACCCTCCCCTTTACCAAACATGATATCGTTTTCCAGGGACTGGCCCTTCCTTAAAATATGTCCAAAGTATGAGAGATGAGGTCTGGCCATCCTGGCTTCTAAGGAGCACTCTGGCTGTACTTCTTCCACCACAGATCTATTTGCTCTTTTGACAGTCTATGCATTGTACTTTCAAAATTCTCCAACACCATAATTCAAGTTCTTCTACGATCTTCTTTATTCACTATCCAACTTTCACATGAATATGAGGTTATTGACATCTTTGCTCTTTAACATTTTAAAGAGGTCCTGTGCAGCAGATTTGCCCAATGCAATATGTCATCTGAGTTCTTGACTGCTGCTTTCATGAGTGTTGATGGTTGATCCAAGAAAATTGAAGTCTTAGACAGCCTCAAACTTTTTTCCATTTATATGGATGTTGTTTATTGGTCCAGTAGTGAAGATTTTTGTTTTCTTTACACTGAGGTGCAACCCATACCAAAGGCTGGTATTTTTGATCTTCATCAGTAAGTATTTTAAGTCCTCTTCACTTTAAGCAAGTAAGGTTGTATCATCTGCATATCACAGATTGTTGATGAGTCTTCCTCCAATCCTGATGCCATATTTTTCTTCAGATAACCCAGCTCTTTAGATTATTTGTTCAACATACAAACTGAGTAAGTATGGTGAAAGAATAAAACTCTGTCACACACCTGTCTTAAGTTTATACCATTTGGTGTTCCCTTGTTTCTGTTCGAACAACTGCTTCTTGGACAATGTACAGGTTCCTTATGAGCACAATTAAGTGTTCCAGAATACTCATTCTCCCCAGTGTTGTCCATAGCTTGTCATGATTCACACAAGCAAAAGCCTTTGCATAGTCAGTAATGCACAGGTAAATATTTTTCTGGTATTCTCTGCTTTCAGCCAAGATTCATCTGATGTCAGCAATGGTATCTCTCATTCCCTGTCCTCTTCTGGAAGTTGTCAATGTATGGTTGCAGCTGTTTTTGCATTATATTTAATAAAACTTTACTCACATGGGGTATAAATTATATTATCCGATGATTTCCACATTCCTTTGGGTCACCTCTCTGGAATGGGCACAAATATAGATCTTTTCCAGTCCGTTGGCTAGGTAATTGTCTTCCAAATTTCTTGTCATAGATGAGTGAGTGCCTATAGTACCACACCACTTTGTCGAAAGATTTCAATTTGTATTCCATCAATTCCTGGTATCTTGTTCTTTGCCAATGACTTCAATGCACCTTGGACTTCTTCCTTTAAGCATCACTGACTCTAGATCACATGCTACCTCTTGAAATGACTGACCATTGACCATTTCTTTTTGGTACAGTGACTCTATGTATTCCTTCCACCTTTTGATGCTTTCTGCATCATTCAGTATTTTGCCCATAGAATCCTTCAATACCATCAGTTGAGGTTTGAATTTTTTTTTCAGTTCCCTCAGCCTGAGAAATGCTGAGCTTGTTCTTCCCTTTTGGTTTTCTAACTCCAGATCTTTGCACATTTTATCATAATATTTGACTGTCTTCTTGAGCTGACCTTTGAAATTGTCTGTTCAGCTTTTGTGTCTCCTCACTTCCATTTACTTCAGCATCTCTATGCTGAAAGCAAGTCTCAGAATCTCTTCCTTTTTATTTTTTAAAGCTTTTATTGTGAATTGAGTGATAGTTTACATGGCAGAACATCAATATTTTGTTTCATTGCAATGATTACAACCCCTTCCGTGTGCCATCAGTTAATAGTATTTGCCTCTATTCCCTCTTAATAACAATAATTAAAAAATTAAGTATACCAAACACACAAGAATATATAATTGTTTAAACAACCAAAGGGCACATTTTGCAAACCAGCCCTCTGCTCGCCAGCACACAGCCTTTCTCAGAGTCTTTTTTGACATGCATTTTGGTAGTTTCCTTCTTTCTCGTCTTTTCAATGATCTTTTGCTTTCTTCCTGTATGATATTCTTGATATCATCCCACAATTCTTGTGGTCTTCAATCATTAGTGTCAAATGCAACAAATCCGTTCTTCAGGTTATCTCTAAATTCAGGTGGAATTATATTTAAGGTCATATTTTGGCTCTTGTGGACTTGTTTTCATTTTCTTCAGCTTCAGTCTGAATTTGCATATGAACAATTGATGGGCTGTTCTACAATCTGCCCCTGGCCTGGTTTTGGCTGATGATATGGAGCTTTTCCAGTGTCTTTTCCCACAGATGTAGTCAATTTGATTTCTGTGTATCCCAACTGGTGAGGTTGATATGTATAGTCCTCTTTTATCTTGTTTAAGAAAAACTGGAGGTTTTACCGTGGCCAAAGTGCTCCAAGGAACACTTGTTATTTGTGGATCATCCTCTGGATGCAGTGCCTTGCCATTGGTGCCTGTCTTTCCAGCACAGGTATTTTTTAGTCCTGGTGTGGCAATGTAGGATCAGCACTGGACTGCAAGGATCAGCAAGGTCTGCAGTTCAAACTCACCAGCAGCTCCTCAGAAACCCGATACAGGGTCACTATTAGTTGGAACTGACTCAACAACACTTAACAACAACTGCAACAACAACAACAATGCTCTCTGGAGTCCTGGTGTGGCACTATCCAGGATAAGCACTGGACTGCTAATCATGAAGTTGGCAGTTTAAACCCACAAGCTGCTCCTGGGAAACCCTATAAAGGGCTTCTAGGGATCAGAACCGACTCAATGGCACTTAACAATGACAATGCTTTCTGGAGCTCTGGTTGTGTAGTGGGCTGTTAACCACATGGTTGGCAGTTTGAATCCAGCAGCCACTCCAATGGAGACAGATAAAACTTTCTGCTCCCATAGAGATTTAGAGCCTCAGAAACCCTATATGGGCTTGCTGTGGGTTGGAATGGACTCGATGGCAAGCAACAGCAACTGGGGTCATTTTGACTCCATTTTCACTGTGACACTGAGTAGTGGAATGGGCAACACAATAGGGATGGGAGGCTGGTTGATAATGCTGGCTTTGCCAGTAACTCCTTCACACTTAAAGTCATTTTATCTGTAAGATGGGAACAGGGCAGATGATGGCTTTATCTTAAAGCCCTTTCCAGCTTTAAGATCACATTCTGCTTTTTGCATCCTCAAAAGAACATTTAAAAATAAAGTTATTCTGAGGTAAAAAGGAGGCAAATGTTCTAATGTCAGTTGTCACTAGTGGTGTGAATTTGAGGATGTGGTCTTCAGTTTTCTCATGTATAAAATGGGGCCAGTGCATTACATGACTAGTGGCCGCTTTGCATTTTCATACTTAGTGATTTTTCAAATTTTTTGTACCCCCCAAAACTATCTTGACTAAATGAAGTGGTAGAAACAAACATTATTTGCTTCCCTGATGCTGAATGGAAGAGACAGGTAGCAGAAGACAGGCCTTATCCTTCGTTCCTCTACTTTATTCTCAGGCATTGCTTTCTGAAGGGCACTGTGATAGATGCTGGGGATTCAGTAATATTTAAAAGTCCCGGTCTCAGAGTCTTGCTGCTTTCAGAACTTGCAGGTGAGTGGAGAGTAAAAATGAACAGCTAATGATGATGCAGTATGGTTAATATCATAAGGGCCAGGTGTCAGATGTGGTGGGAACAAATAGACAAGCATTCTCCCTGGCTTAGGGAGTTAGGAACAGCTTACTGGATGAAGTGCTATGTGTGCTGAGCCTTGAAGGGTGAGTAGAAGTGAGTTTAGTGAAATGTGAGTGAGGGGGCAGCTGGGAGGGGAGTGTTCCAGATATAGGGAAGGGCACTTACAAAGAAAAAAGAGCTGAGATTGGAGATCAAGAAAGTCCTGAGGAGCCATATTAAGGAGTTTAAAGTATCCTGGAGGGGAGTAAAATGATGAAGGGCTTTAAGCAACGGAGTGACACAATACAATTTATACATTACATCTCCCCTTTCAGGTTAAAACAACCAGGAAACCCAGTTAGAATGCTATTGCAGTTTTCTAATGAAAGAGGATGAATGAAAATGTTATTGTTGTGAAGGACCCTGAGCCTGATCAATGGAATGGCATTGCAACTTCCCCCAATTGGCACTGAATAGGGTCCTGCTTGAGCTTCCAGTCTCCGGAAAGCTTGGGTCTTTGTTACACCTGGAGACCCCACCCCCCCCTTTCCAGGTTTCAGGAAAATCTCCATATCTCCATACCCTGCCATTGTAAACTCACCAGAACTGTATCCAGACCACACCACCTTAAATACCCCAGTCTGTAAGTCTTGGTCTCCTTTGTGATGTAAGAGTATCCTCTCCCAGGTTTACTCTCAATAAACCTGCCTTCTGTTGAACCCAAGACTCTTTCCTTCATCTCTTTCTTTCTTTTCCTTACATGTTGTTATACACTGTTGTGTCAGTTTCAGCTCATAGTGATCCTGTCTAGGGTTTCCAAAGAGCAGCTGGTGGGTATGAACCTCTGACCTTGTGGTCCAAACCAACCTTGAGGTCCAGCTGATTGAAATGATGGAAGGTAAAATTGACAATTACTGATAGGTGGGTGTTGAGGTGGCAAGGATAGGGATTGAGTGACTTCCAGGTTTCTTTCTGGCTCAGGCAGTTGGACAGCTACAGTGCCATACACTGCGATGATTACATGAGAAGGAAATGATCTTTATTTAAGCCATACTGAGTTTTAATGTCTGAGGTATATTCAGGTAGAAAGGCCGGACAATTCATAAAATGAAGTGAGCAGAGAATTCAGGGCTAAAGATACTGCTCTGAAGTCATCTGCTTGTAGATTCTAGTGTGGACCTGACATGGACTTGGCATGGGGAGATCCTGGACAAGGGGAAGTCTGACAAGGAAAGCAGAAGTCTCAAACTGAATCTCAAGAAGTAACAGCTTTCAGCACAGGAGCTCACAAGGAAGTCTGAAAAGAACTGCCAGAGAAGTAGTAGGAAAGCAAGAAAGCCGAGCGTCATCAAATCTGAAGGAGAAGGCTTTGGAGGAGGCCATGGTCAGTTATTGTCAAACGCTACTACAGGCCAAGGAAGAATAGAAAAATGTCCATTGAATTTGTCAAGGAAGGTGGAGCCAGTGGTCATCAAGATGATGGGTGAGAGGGAGACATTAGAGATAAGAGAGGGAGTCAATGAAATAAAACTGTTGAGGGCTTGCTCATGAGAGCAGGTAGGTGAGTGTGGTGGAGATGGAACATGTTTGTGGTATGTGTGTGTTTCCTGAAGCCTGGCTAGGAAAAGGAAGAAAAAGAAGGAATAATTGGAATGGGAAGTAAGAACCAGGAAAGGACTTTTTTTTAAAGATAGAAGAGATGTGAATGCTTGTAAGTGCTGGTTGTGAAGAACCGATAAAACGATGTTTAAGAAATGGTAGCTCTGTTAGCGTAGTGGTTACGAATCGGATTGCGAACCTTAAGGTCAGCGGTTCGAAACTACCAGCAGCTCCGCGGGAGAAAGATGAGGCTTTCTACTCCCGTAAAGATTTACACCCTCGGAAACCCTGTACAGGGTCGCTATGGGTCGGAACCGACTTGACGGCACTTAACAACAACAACAACAAAGAAATGGGAGCAAGAGGGGAGAGGCCACAGGTCAAAATTGCTAGCAAGTCTCCTAGCAGCATGTCCTCAGGATGTCTAGGTACTAAGACCTTCCTGAGAATGAAGATGAAGCCCTAGTCTTGGGGTTGTGGGGGATGAACAGTGAGCCATAGGGGAGACTGACAGGGACTGAGCTCCAAGATCACAAAAGTTGGTGTGAGACCAGGGCAGCATTCTAAGCATCTGTGATCTTGGTCCTTCTGAGGCCAAGGCATAGCATGGTGTCTTGTTATGACTACAATGCTCCCAAGTGGTGTTACCCACTTCACTCTCTCTCCTGTGCCTCTTGAAATTGTGGGATCACCTAGTCTACTTCTCCTCTGGTCTCTCCCCTTCTGCCTTCTTGTCAGGCTAACCAACTTCGCTCTTCATGTTCCTCTGAACTCCTTTACTTGGCCTACCAAATCCTACCCTTTCTTTATGTTTTGACTCATTGCTTACCCCAGCCTTCACTCATCTCATCTCCTTGCATTCTGTCAATATCTGGTTGTACTTCAGTTTCTGCATATTAATTTAAACCCTTAGAGGATAGTGATTCCTCACAATGCCTAGTATAAAACTTAGCACAAGTGCTTAATACAAGTTTAATTTTATTGCCAACATAATGACTATAGCATATAGTGTGTGTAGAGTTTTTTTCTCTCCTAACATTTCTAAAGTATTTCCATTAACTTAAAACCCCGTGAAATAGATGTGTTGTTGTTTTTAAGTGCTATTGAGTCAGTTCCAACACATAGCAACCCTGTGTAAGGTTTTTGAGAAGCAGCTGGTGAGTTTAAACTGCTGACCTTGCAGTTCAAACAACTTCTCGGTCCAGTGCTTATCCTACAGTGACACCCCCAGAACTCCAAAGTAGATGTAGTAGTAGTAATAAAACCAAAAAAATGATTATGACTCATGGTGGCCCTAGTGGGACAGAATAGAATTGCCCTTAGGGTTTCTGAGACTCTAAATCTTTACTGGCGCAGACAACTTCATCTTTCTCCCATGGAGTGGTTGGTGGGTGTGAATCGCCTACCTTGTGGTTAGCAGCCAAATGTGTATGCTACAGAGCCACCAGGGCTCATAAATAGTAGAAATGTTTTTGTTGTTGTTGTTAAGTGCCGTAGAGTCAAGTTCTGACCCATAACGACCCTAAATAGGGTTTCTGAGGAGCAGCTGGTGAATTTGAACCATCGGCCTGCGGTTCAAGTGGACTTTGCAGTCCAGCACATTAACCACACCAGGACTCCAGTAGTAGTAATAGCAGTCTTAAAAACAAAACAAAACAAAATAACAATAAAAACAAGCAAGAAAGCTGACCCAGAAAAAGCCTGAGCGACCTGCTTCAAGCCCAACAGTGACATGATGGTGGATGTCCAGGTTCTTACCTTGATGACATAGCGCACATATTGTGGCCGTTTAGCATTGAGGATGATTCCTATGCTGCAAGGAATGAGGACCAGGACCAGTGAGAGCACAATGCCTCCATAGGGCACCTTGTCCTTCAGGTCCCCATCATATATTCCCATGGAGTAGATGTACAAGAGGAGGGGCATCATGCCCAGGGCAAAGAAGGTGGAGCAGGTGGTCATCACGATGCTGGTGGGGGGAGACATAGGAAGAGCAAAGAGAAATACACAGAGAAACCTCATTAGTCAGACTGTTTTGGGGTGTGTCTGCTATGTGCCAGGCACTGTGCTAAGTACTTTGCATGCATGCTCCATGTAACTGAAGTGGCACACTTCATTTCCTCTTCCCAATAGCCTTATTAAAAGGTAGGCATGTTGTTGTTGTAACTGCTGTTGAGTTGGTTCTGACTCATAGTGAACCTGTATAGGGTTTCCAAGGATCAAAATCTTTTCAGAGCAGAAAACCTCATCTTTCTCCTGTGGAGCAGATGGTGGGCTTCAACTGCTGACCTTGTGGTTATAAGTCTAGTGCTTATCCTATAGAGCCACCACACTCCTTTTTACTTATAAGGAAGCTGGGGAGTAGAAAAGTTGTGACTTGCCCACGCTCACACAGGCTGAGCCAGGATTTGAACCCAGTTCTGCCTGACTGCTTCAATCCTGTGTGCTTCAGTGTGGATGGAACCATTTTGATCACCTCTGTAACAGAAAAAGTCCCTCTGAGTACTTGCCAAATGCACGATCCATTAAAAAAAAAAAATATTTTTTTTAATTGTGAATTATGTGATAGTTTACATGGGAGAACATTAGCTTTACATTCATCTTATTGTATATTGTTACATTGCCATGATTACAATACCCTCCATGCATCTTCAACCAACCAAATGGTACACCCCACAAGCCTGCTCCCTGGTCGTCAGCACACAGCCCCTCTCCCTCTTTGGGTCTAGAGTTCCCAGCTGCTCCATCTCTCCACATCATCGTCTCTGCCTCCATCTCTGGTGTCACTGTTTCTATAGGTAGGGTCCCACACTCTGCTCTTCTCCCTTGATGGTCCCAGGACCCTCTGCTCCTGGACTGCAAAGTCAACCACTCTCCTTCTTTATTTTATTTTTAAAATTAATTATGTGATAGTTTACATGGGAGAACATTAGCTTTACATCCATCCTATTGTACATCGTTTCCTTGCCAAGTTTACAATCCCCTCCATGCCTTATCAACCAACCAAAGGATACACCCTGCAAGACTGCCCCCCGGTCATCAGCACAAAGCCCCTCTGCCTCTCTATGTCTAAAGTACCCAGCTGCTCCATCTCTCCATGTCATTGTCTCTGCCTCCATTTCTGGCATCAGTTTCTCTGGGTAGGGTCCCGCTCTCCGCTCTTCTCCTTTGATGGTCCCAGGGACCTCCACTTCTAGATTGAAAAGTTAATCACTCCCCACCTTTTGCTACAAAACATCTGCCTTTACATTTCCAACTCTCACAATCAGTCCTGATAACAATTATTCACTACTGTATCACAAAAGACCTATCTGCATCTCCTTTCATTGGCTCCGCCTAGACAGATTGGATGCTACTTAGTGGAGATTCTACCTTCCTCCGTGCCCTCTGGATCTAGGCTCCCTCTTGAAAGCTTGTAAAGCCAGTTACTTCTTGCCTTTGTAGCTCCACTCCCCCCTCCCCTCGCCCCCCCATTTTGGGCATCTAATGTCCAAGTTGCCCATCCCTGTCTACGCTGTGTACTGAGTGGGTGGAAATGATTCTTGCTGTAAGGATTTGTTCCCTCTTTTGAGCTATTGCATCCATAGGTGTAGGTCAAGTATCAGATTACTTTTTTCCCCCTCTTCTTTCTTCTTCTAGTTGAGCTCTGATCATCCAGCCATTGATGGAAGGTCAAGTGGGTATTATATGTAAGTGGGTGTTCTTGTGCTTATGACCTCTCTTCTTATCAGCTGGATGCTTCATTCTTCACTCTAGTCCTCTATGGCTATGTTACTAACTCTGGGCCCAGGAGTCTTAAGTTCACAGGAGTGTATTGAACATGGTTGGACTTAGCTCACAGCTTCACTGCATTTTTCCCTCACTTCCCTTTATTGGTGACCAACGTGGTCACCAGTCAGAGCACGTGTCTGCTCGTGTATTCCCATTGAGTCTCAGTCTTGGAAGGGCATTTGGACACTTGCCTGAGGGGACCTGGCCACTTGCCTTGATGTCTCCTGGGTGAGCAACTTACTTGTTCTTGTAGTAGTCAGTTGGACTGTGGTTATTGTTTTGTATTTTTCCTGTTGGTCTTTCTTTCAAGAAGTATCTTCTGTTCTTCTAGCTGCTCCAGGCTGGTCTGCTTGTCCTTTCCAGTGGAAATTTTCCACCTCAGAAGATTCTGGATGGGGTTCAGGATTCCACCTACGGGCATGATCCATTTTGAAGAAAGCTAACTGTGTGATCCCCTCACCATGACTATAGCCCTCTGCATCATGGAATTGCACCTGACCCATAGTTGCCAAATGCCTGGTTCAGAGCCTAGGAGATGGTTGGGGTATGTAGCTCTGTCCACTGAGATAATAAAGATGATCTCCATCACGTACAGTTTCTCTCATGGGGAGTTTGAACATGAGACCTATTGATGGAATACTTAGCCTTCAAGAGTGGGTGGTATGGAAGTGATGGTGAGACGAAAGCCAAAAACATATAAAGAGCAAGCAATGCATGGAGGTTATGGTTAGAAAGACTTTAAAAAGAAATAGTATAGTAGCAAAGCAGTAAGTATAATGGTGAAGTATGGTGGTTGTTGTTGGTGTGCCATGGAGTTGGTTCCGACTCATAGTGACCCTGTATAGGTTTCTGAGGCTGTAAATCTTTATGGGATCAGAAAGCCTCATCTTTCTTTCACAGAACGGCTAGTAGTTTCAAACTGCTGACCTTGAGGTTGGCAGCCAAATTCATAACCACACTGCTACCAGAGCTCATTAATTGTGAAGTATAAAGGACCATGGAGTCTTGGTGTGGCGCTGTGGGTTAATGTACTTGACTGCAAAGTCTGTTTGACCCACAAGGTCAGTGGTTCAAGCTTTCCAGCCACTCCTTGGAAACCCTATACAGGGTCACTATGGGTCAGAACTGACTGCATTTAACAACAACAACAACAACAACATAAAGGACATAATGGTGGGCAGTTGAGGCAGCAACAGTTGCCTAGCTGACAAGATAATGGCCTTTAGATCTGCTTTTTATTTGAAATACTATTCCAGTCCCACAAATTGATGTCTCATTTTCTTGGTTTATCTTTACATTGCTGTTGTTGTTAAGTGCCGTAGAGTTGATTCTGACCTATAGTGACTCTGTATAGGGTTTCCAAGGCACAGCTGGTGAGCTTGAACCACCGACCTTGCAGTTCAAATGACTTTGCAGTCTGACGCATTAGCCCACTGTGCCACACCATTGAGTGTGAACCTTAGAGTCTGAATACCCTCTTAGCTTTAATCTGTATATGAATTGTTATTACATTTTCCATTAGGAAATTAATGTTTGTTAGACCCATCACTTTGTAGAGAAAGAACCCCCAGAATGGTCAACTGAGAGAATGGAACTGCTAGAGCATCTCATTGGATTTGTGGACATGTACATTGATATATAGCAGAGAAACACTGTCAGATATAGTGCTGGAAAATGAGCCCCTCAGGTTGGAAGGCATTCAAAATGCAACTGGGGAAGAGCTGCCTCCTCAAAGTAGTGCTGACCTTGATGACGTGGATGGAGTAAAGCCTGTGGGCAAAAAGCCTGTGGGACTTTCATTTACTGATGGGGCACAACTCAAAATGAAGAGAAACAGCT
>NW_006408597.1:12427867-12429271 GCF_000296735.1 Chrysochloris asiatica
ATCATACATGAAGAGAGCAAAAAGTCATTGGGAAGACAAGAAAGAAGGAAAAGGTCAAAATGGATGTCAGAAGAGACACAGAAACTTGCTCTCCACCATAGAGATGATAAAGCAAATGAAAGAAAGAAGAGGTCCAAGAGCTGAACAGAAAATTTCAAAGATCAGCTCGAGAAGATAAAGCCAAATATTACATCAAAATATGCAAGGATCTGGATTCAGAAAACCAAAAAGGAAGAACACGCTCAGCATTTCTCAAGCTGGGGGAACTGAAGAAAAAATCCAAGCCTCGACTTTTGTTATTGAAAGATTCTCTGGGAAAATTATTGAATGATGCAGAAAGCTTCAAGAGAAGATGGAAGGAACACACAGAGTCACTGTACCAAAAGGAAATGGTTAATGCTCAACCATTTCAAGAGGTGGCATATGATCAAGAGCCAATGATACTGAAGGAAAAAGTCCAAGGTGCATTGAAGGAATTGGCAAAGAACAAGGCACCAGGAATTGATGGAATACAACTTGAAATCTTTCAAGAAAGTGAGGCAGCACAAGAGGCAGTCACTCATCTATGCCAAGAAATTGATTGGAAGAGATCCATATTTGTGCCCATTCCAAAGAGAGGTGACCCAACAGAATGTGGAAATCATCAGATAATCTCTTTGATATCCCATGTGAGTAAAGTTTTGCTAAAGGTAATACAGAAATGGCTACAATAATATATTGACAGAGAACTTCCAGGGGTTCAAGATGGATTCAGAAGAGACTGTGGTATGAGGGATATCATTGCTGATGTCCAATGTATCTTGGCTGAAAGCAGAGAATATCAGAAAATGTTTACCTGTGCTTTATTGACTAAGCAAAGGCTTTTGATCGTGTGGATCATGACAAGCTATGGACAACATTGCAAAGTATGAGTATTCCTGAATACTTAATTGTGCTCATGAGGAATCTGTACCTGGACCAAGAAGCACCTGTTTGAACAGAACACGGGAACACTGAATGTTTTAAAATTAAGAAAGGTGTGCGAAGGTTGTATTCTTTCACCATACTTAGTCAATCTGTTTGCTGAGCAAATAATCCGAGAAGCTGGGTTATATGAAGAAAAACATGGCATCAGGATTGGAGGAAGACTCATTAACAACCTGTGATATGCAGATAATACAACCTTGCTTGCTGAAAGTGGAGAGGACCTAAAACATTTACTGATGAAGATCAAAGAGCACAGCCTTCGGTATGGATTAAATCTCAATGTCAAGAAAACAAAAATTCTCACCACTGGACTAATAAACAGCATTCTTACCAATGGAAACAAGATTGAAGTTGTCAAGGACTTAATTTTTCTTGTATCAACTATCAACACTCACGGAAGCAGCAGTCAAGATATCAAACGACATATTGCATTAGGCA
>NW_006408597.1:12429428-12439997 GCF_000296735.1 Chrysochloris asiatica
CCATGGGCTGCCAAAAGAACTAATAGATCTGTGTTGAAAGAAGTGCAGCCAGAGTGCTCCTTGGAGGCCAAAATGGCCAAACTTTGTCTCTCATACTTTGGACATATTGTCAGGAGGGACCAGTCGCTGGAGAAGGATATCATGTTTGGCAAAGTGGAGGGTCAGAGAAAAAGAGGAAGACCCCCAACGAGATGGATTGACCAAGTGGCAGCATTGATGGACTGAAGCGTGGCGACAGTAGGGAGGTTGGCCCAGGATCGGGTAGTGTTTTGTTCTGCTGTGCATTGGGTTGCTATGGGTTGGTTCCGACTCAATGATATCTAGCAACAACAACAACATAGATATATGGCTCTGCCTTGCATGCCAGTAGGCAGGTAGGGATGATGGCTTAGCAAGATCCAGGAAAACCACACTAAGTGTGTGTCCATCTTTCCCACAGTCCTATCCTCTCCCTATGCTTCTTTTCTTCTTCTTTTTTTTTTTTTTTAATTTTTCTTTTCTGTTTGTTTTAGATTAATTAGTAATATTCTGCTGGAGAAACCACAAAACAGTACACTAATAAACAAGTAAGGAGCTCTGGTAGTGTAGTGGTTATGTATTGGGCTGTTAACCATAGGGACAGCAGTTTGAAACAACCAGCTGTTGCATGGGAGAAAGATGAGGTTTTCTGCTTCTGTAAAGATTTACAGCCTCAGAAAGCCTGTACCATTGGTTCCAACTCCATGGCACATCACCATGACCACCACCAGAGTTTTTAAGAGGTATGGTTTTTAAGGGGTTAGGATTTTTTTAAGGGTTTAGGATTTTTTATAAGGGGTTAGGTTTTTTTTTTTTTTTTTTAAGGGATATTGGTTTTAAAAAGGAGCTCTGGTAGCATATTGGTTATGAATTGGGCTGCTAACCTCAAGGTTAGCAGTTCAAAACTACGAGCTGTTTTGTGGGAGAAAAATGAGGCTTTTTGTTTCCGTGAAGATTTACAGCCTAGGAAACCCTGTACCATTGGTTCCGACTCCATGGCACATCATCATGACTGCCACCAATGAAGAAGTAACTGGTCATCATTTTGGAGAAAATAATTAGATCCCTACCTCACACCTGACACCAAAATTAATCATAGATGAATTTAAAATTGAAATGTACCAAAAAAAAAAAAAAAAAAGTCCTAGTGTGGAGCTTAGAGCTGTAGGATAAGCACTAGACCACACGTTCAGCTGAATTGCAAGGTCAGGGGTTCAAACCACCAGCGATCTCAGAAAACCTCATCCAGGGATGCCATTGAGTTGCAATTGATAACAACAACAATAACAACAAGGCCAAATAAAATATAGAAAGCATTTTTGTTGTTGTTAAGTGCCATTGAATTGGTATCCATGGAAATGAACCACAAACATCAAATGTAGCCTAGATCAAAAGTTCCAGAGTATAGCCTTCAAGAACAGCAATACGGGGTATTACGGGGAGAAGAAGCTGTCAGAGTAGAGGCGAGGCCATCCAAGAGTACTGTGGATTAAATAACAGGAAACCCTCACTCTGAAAACACCGTCCACCCTAAAACCACTGCCACTGAGTCAATTTTGATTGATAGTGACCATGTATAGAACAGAGTAGAAATGTTCCTTAGGGTTTCTGAGACTAAATTTTTATGGACGCATACAACCTCATTTTGCTCCCATTGAGTGATTGGTGGATTTGAACTGCTGACCTTGTGGTTGGCAGCCTAATGCTAGCTTACAGTGCCACCAGGGCTCCTTTGTAAACATCTAGAACACTTACTTACTTGAGTTTGTGAGAAAGTAAACTTCCCAGGAACTAGAAGTAAAAAATGCAAAGTGATTAGTGGGCAAGATCACATTGAAGCTTGAGTACTGGTGTGACGCAGTGGGTTATTGTGCTGGACTGCAAAGTTGGTTTGAGCTGCAAGATTGGCAGTTCAAGCTCACCAGCAGCTCTTTGGAAATCCTAAACAGGGTCTCTATGGACCAGAACTAGCTTGATGGCACTAAACTACAACAACAAATTGGGAGGAAAAAACACACCACAAATCATCTTCAAATTATTTCATGGATGAAATGCAAAATCATAATGGAAAAAGATATTTAGAACAGAACAATAATAAAATACATATTGAAAAACATTTAAGGAGATGACCTTGGATTAGGCCATGATTCCTTAGTTACGAGATGCAAAGCATAAACAACCAAAGAAAAAAATACATAAATTGGACATCATCAGAATTAAAAACACCTGTGCTTCAAGAACATATCCCACAGAATGGGAGAAATAATAAGAAAATCATATGAGTCTAATGTCCAGAATATATATATATATATTTTAATAGATGTTTCTCTAAAGAAGATATACAAATGGCCAACAAGCTCAAATTCATTAGTTATTATTGTTGTTGTTGCTAAGTGCCGTGAGTTATAGCGACCTTGTCTAGGTTTCCAAAGAGCAGCTGGTGAGTTTGAACCACTGACCTTGCAGTCTAGTGTTTATCATACAGTGCCACAGCAGAAAATACAAATCAAACCCACAATGAGATATGAATCATTGCCAGGCCAGGCAGGCCAGTTGCCATAGAGTCAACTCCAATTCATGGAGACCCTATGTGTATCATACTAGAACTGTGTTTCATCGAGTTTTTAATGGCTGATATTTTGGAAGTAGATCACCAGGACTTTCTTGTGACTTCCTGGGTGGACTCGAACCTACGACCTTTCAGTTAGTAGCTGTATGTATTAAGCATTTGCACCACCCAGGAACTGTGGCTATAATAAGAAAGACAGTCAATAACAAGTGTTGGTGCAGAAATGAGAAGTTTCCTATGTTGCTGACAGATAGTGCCACTGCTTTGAAAATCAGTCATCATGTGGTGGTGGTGGCCATCTAGTCCGTTCTGACTCCTAGTTGGTTCTGAGGCTGCAAATCTCTACAGAAGTCTTGATGTGGTGCTGTAGGATAAGCAGTGGACCAAAAGGTTGGTCTGAGCCACAAGGTCGGCAGTTCAAACTTACCAGCCACTCCTTGGAAACCCTGTACAGGGTATATACCCAAGAAAATGGAAAACTTATTTCTACACAAAAACTTGCATTGGATTGTTTCTAGCAGCACTACAGTCATAAAGTGAAGATGACCCTAATGTCCATCAATGAATGGATGGATTAACATAAAATGTGTATATTCATCCAATGGAATATAATCTGCTATAAAACACCAGAGATGGTGGCAGAGATGAGGACATGAAGAGAGGGAGCCTCCAGTTGAGGACTCTAGACTCATGTAAAGAGAAAGACTGAGTGCTGCTGGCCAGGAGGCAGGCTTGCAGAATGTGTCCTTTTGTTGTTTAAATTATTATATATTCCTGAGTGTGTTTGTGTACATCTTCCCACACCCACGCCCCCAAAAAGAGAGAAAAAAAGAAAAACAGAGAGAATGGAAGCAAATACTGTTGAATGATAATGCATGGAGAGACCATAATCGCAATGAAATGGTGTAAAGCTGATGTTCTCCCATGCTATCACTCAGTTCACAATAATAAAATAAAATAAAATAAAAGGGAATGAAGTATTGCTACATACTACCACATGGATAAACCTTAAAAATATTGTGCTAAGTGAAAAACAATGAGACACAAAATGCCATATACTGTATGATTCCATTTACATGACATGTTCAGAATAGGCAAATAGAGACAGAAGGTATGGAGAAAGGAAGGTTGAGTGACTTCTAATGAAAATGAAGTTTCTTTTGGAAGCGATAAAAGTATTTTGGATTTAGATACTCATAATGGTTTTGTGAATAAACTGTCACTGAATTTTATACTTTAAAATGCTGGATGCTATGCTATATAAATGGTATCTCAATAAAAAATAATTTAAAATAGTGGGGAGCAGCTAAAGCACTTCTTAGAGAAAAATTATAGCCTTATATTGTTTATGTTAGAAAAGAAGGCTAAAAATTAATGAGCTCAGAATCTTGCTCAAGTAAAACCCAAGTGTAGAAGGAAGAAAATATTTTAGATGAGAGCAAAAAATTGAAAAAGATGTATAAATTGATTGAGAGGATCACTGAAACTAAGAATAGATTCTTTGAAAAGTCCAATAAAATCAACACTGTTGTCAAGACATATCAAGGGAAAAGAAAGCTGAGACAAACTGATGATATTAGAGATGAAAAAAAAAAGAACATAACTACAGATACAATCAAGACTTTTATAGGTCCTGGTGTGGTGCTGCAATGGACCACAATGTCCGTTTGAATTGCAAGGTCGGTGGTTCAAATCTACCAGCCTCTTCTTGGAAATCTTATACAGGGTTGTTATGAGTCAGAGCCAACTCAGCAGTACTTAACAACAATAACAAAAGAAAGCAAGGAATGTTATACTTTCAATTTTCTCCTTACATTGAATGGACAATTTCCATGGAAATAACCCCAAAATCCATTGCCATCAGGTTGATTTTGACTCATGTGACCCTCCGCAGGGTTTCCGAGGCTGTAAATCTTTACAGGAGCAGAAAGCCTACTCTTTTTCTTATGGAGCAACTGGTGGATTCGAACTGCTGAGTTTGTGGTTAGCAGCCCAAGGTGTAACCCACTGTGCCACCAGGACTCCGTTTTTGAGGGAAATGTAACTTACTAAAACCAAGTCAAAATGAAGAAGCTCTTACAAAAACCAGTTCCAAATGAAGCTGAAAACCTGAGTCAACTTAGAATCATTAAAGAAATGCTGTTGTTAAGTGCCGTTGAGTTGGTTTCGATCCATAGCAACTCTGTATAGGGTTTCCCAGGAGCAGTTTGTGAGCTTGAACCACTGACTTTGCAGTCCAAACGGCTTTTAATAAGTACTTAAAAACGTACCCTCCCAAACCCATTGGACCCGTATGGTTTTTACAGTAGAATTCTAATGAACCCTCAAAGTACAGATATTTTCTATATTATACAAACCTTTCAGAGAATACAAAAAGCGAGAACATTTTTTCTGTTTATATGGGTAATCTCGAAACCAATTGGAAAAGGACTTTCTGAAGAAGAAAAATTAGGGGCTATTCTCACTTATGAACAAGAAGCAAAAATCATAATTAAAATACTAGCCAACTAGTTTAGTAATTCCTTTAAAAAATAACTCAATGAGCAAGATGAATTTATCCTAGCAATGTAAGAATAGTTTAGCAATAGACAGTCTGCTGATTTGTATCACTACATTATCAGACTACAGAAGAAAAAAAAAGATATGCTCATTTTACAGATGCAGAAAAACGAATTCAACAAACTTTAGTGTTCTTGTATGATAATTGTTTAGTATACTAGTAAGAGAATGGAAGTTCTGTAATCTGAAAACGGTATCTATCAAAAAAAATCCTTTGCAAACATTAAGTTTAATAATGAAAAACAGGATTTACTTTAAAAAGAATAAATCAAGAATGCCTTCTACCATCTATATAAATTATACTATTGGGCCTAGTTAGCACAGCAAAATAAAAACTAGAAAAGGTATGTTGTTTTTGTTAAGTGCCGTCAAATCCGTTCTGATTCATAGCGACCCAGTATAGGGTTTCCGAGGAACAACTGGTAAGTTTGCACCTCCAACCTTGCGGTCCTGCGTTTATACTACAGTGACACACCAGGACTCCTAGAAAAGGTATGTTGTTGTTATTGTTAAATGCTGTCCAGTCGGTTCCGACTCATAGCGATAGTGTATAGGGGTTCCAAGGAGTGGCTGGTGAACTACAAGATTCAAAGGTTCAAAACGACCTTTCAGTCTAGTGCATTGTCCCACAGCGTTGTTGTTCCTAAATGCCTTCTAGTTGGTTTGACTCATAGGGACTGTGTACAGGGTTTCTGAGGAGGGACTGGTGAATTTGAACTTTTAACTTTGCCATTCAAACTGACCTTGTGGTTCAGTGCACGATCCCACAGCGCCACACTACCGCATTGTTGTTGTTGTTATGTGCCGTGGAATCAGTTCCGACTCATAGCTACACTGCACAGGGTTTCCGAGGCTGTAAATCTTTACGGGAGCAGAAAGCCTCATTTTTTTCTCCCACGGAACAGCTGGTAGTTTCGAACTGCTGACCTTGCAGTTCGCAGCCCGATTTGTAACCACTATGCTACCAAAGCTCCTTTACACCACCGCATTAGGGATGGGAAAAAGGAGGAAATTAAACTTTCATTATCTGCCAATGATAGGACTGTCTGCAGAAGACGTGAATTTTAATTACAGCAGAGAATTCATGGGGTTCCAAATACATTAACAATCTTACCTAATTAACTGGGCCTTGATAAAAAAAAGTAGCTTAAAAAAAAACCCAAACATTTATACTATCTACAAAACTATAAAATACTTAGAAATAAATCTGAAAAAAGATATACAATATCTTTAATGGAAGAAAGTATAAAATAAGGTAAGGACGTCCAGATATTAAGACAATGTAAAATCATTTTAACTAAGAAAATGCGGTACTTGTGCAAGGACAGCCACATAGCTCAACAGAACAGAAGAGAGATCCCAAACACAAACCCATGCATATTTCATATTTGAAAATTAGATCTAGGAGTCATGTGATATTACAGATTGCTATTCACATGGAGATGGTAACATTAGCTAACACCATACATAAAAATTAAATTCCAGGTTGATTAAAGATCTCCAAAACTTTAAAACTTTTCAAAAGAAATAAAGGGGGACATATTTATGGCACTGCATATAGTAAAGAATTTATTAAGGAAACCAAAAAGAATAAACCGTGTAAGGAAAAATATTGCCTAAATTAAAATAAATACCTTGTATTATAAGACATCATTCTTAAGGTAAAAAGACAAGTACCAAACTGTGAGCATTGTTGTTAGGTACCTTTGAGTCAGTTTGACTCATAGTGACCCCACGCACAACAGAATGGTCCTGCACCATCCTCACAGTCATTGTTATGCTTGAGCCCACTGCTGCAGCCACTGTGTCAATCCATCTTATTGGAGGTCTTCTATTTTTCGTTGACCCTCCACTTTACCAAGCATGATGTCCTTCTTCAGGGACTGGTCTCTCTTGATAATACGTCTGACGTATGAGAGACTAAGTCTCACCATCCCGACTTCTAAGAAATTCTGGCTGTACTTCATCCAACATAAGTTTGTTTCTTCTTCTGGCAGTCCATGGTACTTTTAATATTCTCCTCCAACACCATAGCGTAAATGTGAGTAGACAGTTGTAAAACAGAAACAAGTAACTACAAACTAATAAAATAAGGACAATAATCCCATAGAAAAATAGCCAAAGGATATAACATTTCCAGGAGAGGATGGCCAATAACCTGTAAACCAAGGTGCTAGATCTCATATGAAATCTGGAGAGTACAAATTTAGAAATACCTTGACCCTTTTCACACTCACCAGATGGCAAAATGAAAAAGTCTAATTCCAATACAGGTGAAGACATGGGGAGACAGGGCTTCTATCACACTACTAGGGCAAGTTGATGTTGTTGTTAAGTGCTGTTGAGTCGATTCTGACCCATAACGACTCTGTGTAGGATTTCCAAGGAAATGCTGGTGAGTTTGAACCACCCGCCTTGTAGTTCAAATGACTTTGTAGTCTGACACATTAGCACACACTAACTCCGGAGACTTATTGGCTGTTGTTGTTAAGTACCACCAAGTTGGTACTGAGTCATAGTGACCCTATGCACAGCAAAACGAAACACTGCCCGGTTCTACTACAAACTCACAATCATTGCTACGTTTTGTTTTTGTTTTTTAAGGTTTTTATTGTGGATTGAGTGAAAGTTTACAGGGCAGATCATCAGTTTTACATTCAACAAATCATACACCTTGTTTCATTATAATGATTATAATCCCCTCCATGTACCATCAGTTAACAGGATTTCTCATTATTCATTTTAGTTCTTAAAAACAAAACAAAACAAAACATAAAACACCCAGGCATATATAATAATTTACACCTCCAAAGGGCACATTGTGCAAGTCTGCCTCCTGGCCACCAGCTCTTAGTCCCTCTCTTCCCATGAATCTAGAGTCATCAGCTGCTCCTTCTCTCCATGTCCTCATCTCTGCCTCCATCTCTGGCGTCCCTGCTTCTCTGATTAAGGTCTCACATTCTGCTTGTGCTCTTCTCCGTTGATGGTCCTAGGGTCCTCTGTTTCTGGACTGTAAGATTAACTACTTCCCTTTTTTTGTAACAAAATGTCAATCTTTACAATTGTGACAGTCTCAATTAGTCATGAAAACAATTACTTGCTATTGAATGATAAGAATCTTATCCCCATCTCTTTTCACCAGAGATTCATAAGAATCTTATCCCCATCTTTTTTGATGAAAACTATTCAGTGGGAACTCTTTCTTCCCCCACACACTGTTAAACTCCATCATGAAACCTTGTAAGCCAGTCACTTTGTGCCTTTATGGCCCTCCTTCCCCTATTTTAGGTAGCCAATGTCTAAGTTGCCCGTCCCTATCTACCCTGTGTACAGAGGGAATAGCATTGATACGTGATGTGAAGACTCCTTCCCTCTCTATTGGTATTTAGAGTTACTAAAGGAGCTCTGGTAGCGTAGTGGTTACGAATCGGGCTGCGAACCTTAAGGTCAGTGGTTCGAAACTACCAGCCGCTCCGCGGGAGAAAGATGAGGATTTCTACTCCCGTAAAGATTTACACCCTCGGAAACCCTGTACAGGGTTGCTATGGGTCGGAACCGACTCGAAGGCACTTAACAACAACAACAACCTCCATGAGTATAGGTCAGATTTATCAAATTGTAGCAATTTACCCTTGTTTCCTTTATCAAAAAAAAAAAAATTTATTTTTTATTTTTATTTTTTTAACTCTTCCTCTAGTTGAGTTCTGATTATCAAGCCATTGAGGCTAGGTCAGATGGGTACTGTCTGCAAGTTTGGGTGTTCTTTTGCATCTTCTCTCACTTTATATCAGCTGGATGATTCACTCTCAGCTGTAGCCCTCTGTGGTTATGTCCTTGTCCATGGGCTCAGGTGGCTCCAGGTCTCACCACACTTTGGACCAAACAGCGTTTCATCTTCTCTCTCTCATCTCCAGGTCAATGGGAGTTAATGGACTGTGGTTGAACTCAGACCATTTCTTCATTGCTGTCTTTCCCCCTCTTCCACGCACCAGTAGATCAATGTGGTCGCCAGCAAGTTTACATGCTTGTTTGTGTGTTCCCTTTGAGTTTCAGTCTAGAGGGGAGTTTGTCCTGAAGGATTTTGATTGCTTGCCTTGATGGCTTTCTGGGGAACAATTGCTTGTTCTTGTAGTAGCCAGTCATGCTGACATTTTTGTTTTGGGTTTTTCCTGATGATCTTTCTTTGAAGATGTATCTTCTGTCGCTCTAGCGGTTCCAGGCTGGTCTGCTTGTCCTTGCTAGTGGGAATGTCCCACCTCAGAAGGTTCTGGATGGGATTCAGGATTCCACCTAATGTCCTATACTCTGCAAAGTCTCTGTAAGATGCCTATTTCACTGGGCAAGTTCTAGAACTCCTTTTAGGTATTCCAATCAGTTATAGGCTGAAGATGGGCTTATAAGTTTTCTCTAATCATGTTTCTCAACATTCCTTTCTATCACACTCACGTGTCTATTTTACATTAGTAGGCAAGGGAAAGCAATATTCATAAGACAGGCAAGCATCTTAGTATCCTTTCCCCTCTTCAAACTATGTCTAGATCCCTGTATCCCAGAGCCCTGATGTTCCAAGGTTGAGCATGCATCACTATTTACCTCAGTGGCACTTAGGACATGCAAACCTGTCTCAGTGTTCCCCTATCTAGTTTGTTTTTCCACCTCCTCCCCCTTCTTGTATTGCCCTCCCCAACACCTGAACTAAAACCCCCACTCCAACCCCACCCTTGTATATATTCCATTAACTTTTCCCTCCATTTAAGACAATCTATCCTGTAATCTCCCTGACCTTTTCACCACTTGGATGACTGTTCCTCCAATGTTTACCTTCTTTCACATTGTAATTGTTTTGATCATAGACTATCTCCCAGATCCTCTGTTCTTATAATTTTATTCTGTTCTTGACACTTCCATTTGTCAACTGAGTTCAGTGTGATGCTGCCACATATATTAATCTCTGGTTGTTGTCTGTTCTTGTTGGTTTTCAGTCCACAGAACTCCCTTTAGGATGTTTTTCATTGCAGGGTTGGCTTTGGCAAAACCCTGTAGCTTCTGTTTATCCTGGAATGTTTTATTACACCATTGTATTTCATTGACAGCTTTGCTGGGTAGAGGATTCTTGGGTGACAGTTTTTTTCTTGCAGGGTTTTTATATGTCTCCCCATTGCCGCCTTCTTCTTCTTCTTCTTCTTCTTTTTTTGATCCTAATTATATTACTGTATTTATTTACTTAATTTAATGTTTTTATTGTGGATTGAGTGAAAGTTTACAGGGCATATCATCAGTTTTACACTCAACAAATCATACACCTTGTTTTATTACAATGATTATAATCCCCTCCATGTACCATCAGTTAATAGTGTTTCTCTCTATCCACTTTAGCTTTTTAAAAACAAACAAACAAACAAACAAACAAACAAACAAACAAA
>NW_006408597.1:12440892-12444898 GCF_000296735.1 Chrysochloris asiatica
CCAACCAGCCCTTCCTCTTCTCTCTCTCATCTCCAGGTCAACGGGATTCAATGGACTGGGGTTGAACTCAGCCCATTTCTTCATTGATGCCTTTCTGCCTCTTCCACACACCAGTAGATCACTGTGGTTGCCAGCAAGCTTACATGATTATTTGTGTATTCCCTTTGAGTTTCAGTCTTAGAGGGGACTTTGTCTTGAAGGCACTTCATTGCTAGCCTTGATGTCTTCCTGGCAAACAGCTTGCTTATTCTTGTAGTAGCCAGTCATTTTTGTTTTGGGTTTTTCCTGATGATCTTTCTTTGAAGATGTATCTTCTGTTACTGTAGCTGTTCCAGTCTGCTTGTCCTTTCTAATGGGAATGTCCCACCTCAGAAGGTTCTGGATGGGACTCATGATTCCACCTAAGGTCCTATACTCTGTAAAGGCTTTGCATGAGGGCTATTTCACTGGGCAAGTTATAGAACCCCTTTACGTATTCCAATCAGTTATAGACTGAAGACGGGCTTACAAGTTTTCTTTAATCATGTTTCCCAACTTTGCTTTCTATCCCACTCAAGTGTCTATTTTACAATAGTAGGCAAGGGAAACTAATATTCATAAGGCAGTTGAGGATTTTAGTATTATTTACCCCTTCAAGCTATACCTAGATCCCTGTATCCCAGAGCCCTTTTATTCCAACGTTGAGCATGCATCACTATTAACCTTAGTCCCACTTTGTACATGCAAACCTGTCTCAGTGTTCCCCTATCTATCTTGTTCTTCTGCCTCCTGCCCCCTTCTTTTATTGTCCTTCCCAACACCCAAACTAAACCCCCCACCCGAACCCCATTGTGGTCACCTTATATTCCATTAGTTCTACCCTCCATTTAAGACTATTTTATCCTGTAATCTACCTGACCTTCCCACCACCTGGATCTCTGTTCCTTTATGTTTACTTTCTTTCATATTGTAATTGTTTTGATCATAGACTATCTCCCAGATCCTCTGTTCTTATAATTTTATTCTGTTCTCGACTCTTCCATTTGTTGATTGAGTTCAGTGTGATGCTGCCACATATATCAGTCTCTGGTTGTTGTCTGTTCATGTTGGTTCTCAGTCCACAGAACTCCCTTTAGGATGTTTTTCATTGGAGGGTTGACTTTGGCAAAATCCTGTAGCTTCTGTTTATCCTGGAATGTTTTGATTACACCATCTATTTGATTGATAGCTTTGCTGGGTAGAAGATTCTTGGGTGGCGGTTTTTTTTCTTACAGAGTTTTATATATGTCTCCCCATTGCCTTCTTGTCTACATGGTTTCTACTGAGAGATCCGAGCTTAATCTGATTTGATTGCCTTTGTATATGTAACACTTCTCTTTTCAGGATTGTCTCCTTATCTTTGATTTTGGAGAGCTTGATTATGATATGTCTTGGTGATTTTCTTTTAGGGTCTATCCTTCCTGGGGTTCGTTGAGCTTCTTGAATGCTCATCTTTTTGCTTTCCAGAAGCTCTTCAACTATTTCCGCTGTGGACTTGTGCGATTCTTCCTGTTCTGGGATGCATTAATTCTTAAGTTATTTCTCTTCATTTTGTCCAACATGAATCTTAGACCTTCTTCACATTTTTAAAATCCTTTTTTCTGCTTGCTTTTCTATCTTAGTATTGTTGAGATACTTTGGCCTTACTACTAGATGGGTGTGCATTTTGGTATTTTTTATGCTTTCTGATTGCCTCCAGGTAGATGTGATCAGGAGATGGGCTTCCCTTTACACTCTTCTTCCTGAGAAATTTCACGATGCCACTGTTGGTCATTATGACGTAACTCAGGATTTAATTTTTGTCCTATTTTCTTTTTAGTCTGCCTGTCCTGCTCCACAACCCCTGTTCTGGCCTTTTCCATAGTGATAAATAGTTCAGGGACAGCTGTGGCCATTTTGTGTTGCTGTTTGGTTTTAAGTGGAAACTGTCTCTTTAAATTTTGAGGAGATCTGTGTGTATGCATAGTAGAACCCTCCGGGGGTGGGGTTACGGTGTCCATTCACTCAGGTCCCCCCTCTTGTCACCAGAATGGAGGTACACAGACAGCAAGAGACCAATGAACAGAAACATGAAAAAAGAGTGTCCACACCTTTATCTCCGTGGTTCTGTCAGGCGTCAGTGGCTTTTCTGATCCATTCCCCTTTTGATCTTGCCCAAGATGGTGGCTCTGGGAGCAGCTGAGTGTCTTGAATTAGAAAGTATTGGATTTCTTGCTTCTGCTACAAATTCTTCTGGCTGTAGTTCTTCCAAACTTCTAAATATTCCTTTATATGTAGTTCAGAGTTCTGGCACCATCCCCTTAGCCTGCTTGGTCCAGTATTCTGTGTTGTTGCTGATGGAGCTCTTCACTGCACTTCCACCTGATCTGCCATCTTGTTTGTTCTTCTCATTGCTACATTTGAATTCATGGCTGCTGCCACTGTACCAATCCATCTTGTTGGGGGTCTTCCTCTTTTTCTCCGACCCTCCACTTTACCAAACATGATATCCTTCTGCAGGGACTGGTCCCTCCTGATAATATGTCAGAAATATGAGATATGAAGTCTGGCTTTCATGGTTTTCAAGGAGTATTCTGACTGTACTTCTTGCAACAAAGATTGGTTTGTTCTTTTGACAGTTCATAGTATTTTTAATATTGTCTAAAATCATAGCTTTGATGCATCAATTCTTCTACGGTCTTCCTTATTCACTGTCCAATTTTCACATGCATATGAAGTTATTGAAAATACCATGGCTTGGGTCAGATGCAGTTTAGCCCTCAAACTGACATCCTTGCCCTTCAACACTTTGAAGAGGTGTTGTGCAGCAGGTTTGCCTAATGAAATGCATCATTTGTTTTCTTGACTGCCGCTTTCATGATTGTTGATGGTTGATCCTAGCAAAATGAAGTCTTTGACAGACTCAATCTTTTCTCCATTTATATGGATGTTGTTTATTGGTCCAGTTGTGAGGATTTTTGTTTTCTCTACATTGAGATGAAACCCATACCAAAAGCTGTGATCTTTGATCTTCATCACTAAGTATTTTAAGTTCTCTTTGCTTTCAGCAAGGAAGGTTGTATCACCTGCATATTGCAGGTTGTTAATGAGTCTTCCTCCAATCTTGATGCCGTATTTTCCCTCTTATTATACAGCTTGTTGGATTACTTGCTCAGCACACAGATTGAATAATATAGTGAAAGAATGCAATCCTGGCCCATACCTTTCCTCTTTTAAATCATTCAGTGTTCCCTTGTTCTGTTTGAATAACTGCCTCTTAGTCTACGTACAGGTTTCTCATGAGAACAATTAGGTATTCCAGAATACTCATACTTTGCAATGTTGTCCATAGCTTGTCATGATACACACAATTGAAATTCTTTGAGTAGTCAATAAAGCAAAGTAAACATCTTTTTGGTATTCTCTGCTTTTTGCCAAGATCCATCTAATGACAGCAGTGATATTCCTTGTTCTGTGTCCTCTTCTGAATCCATCTTGAACCCCTGGAAGTCCTCTGTCAATGTGTGCTTGCAGCTGTTTTTGTATTATCTTTAGCAAAATTTTATTTTCATGTGATATTAATGATTTCTGCATTTTGTTGGGTCACCTCTCTTGGAATGGGCACAAATACGAATTTCTTCCAATCAGTAGGCCAGGTCTTGGCATAGATGAGTGAGTGCCTCGAGAACTGCACCATTTTGTTGAAAGTGGTTTCTATTTGTATTCCATCAAATCCCAGTGCCTTGTTTTTTTTGCCAATGCCTTCATTGCACCTTGGGCTTCTTAGTTCAGTATCATTGCCTCTTGGACAAATGCTACCTCTTGATATGGTTGAACATCGACCATTTCCTTTTGGTACTGTGACTCTGTGTATATCTTCCATCTTCTTTTGATGCTTTTTGCATCATTCAATATTTTGTCCATTGTTGTTGTTGTCAGTTGCCATCGAGTCGGAACCTACTCATAGCGACCCCATGCACAGCAGAACGAAACAATGTCTGATCTTGGG
>NW_006408597.1:12449096-12466232 GCF_000296735.1 Chrysochloris asiatica
TTGTCTTCTTGAGCTGACCTTTGATATTTTCTATTCAGCTCTTTTATCTCCTCATTTCTTCCAGGTGCTTTAGCATCTCTATGCTGGAGAGCAAGTTTCAAAGTCTCTTGTGACATCCATTTTTATCTTTTCCTTATTTCTTGTCTTCTTAATGACCTTTTGCTTTCTTCCTGTATGATGTTCTCGATGTCATCCCACAACTCTTCTGGTATTTGGTCTTTAGTGTATAATGTTCTTTAGATGATCTCTAAATTTAGGTGGGATATGTTTAAGGTCATATTTTAGCTCTTGTGGACTTGTTTTAATTTTCTTCAGCTTCAGTCTGAATTTGCATATGAGCAATTGATGGTCTGTTTCACAGTCTTCCCCTGTCCTTGTTTTGGCTGCTGCTGCTGATGGTGCCTTTTTCCCACTGTCTCTTTCCACTAATGTAGTCAATTTCATTTCTGTATATTCCATCTAGTAAGGTTCATGTATATAGTAATCTTTTATGTTGTTGAAAAAGGTATTTGCAATGAAGTAGTTGGTCTTGTAAAATTCTATCATGTGATCTCCAGCATCGTTTATTACCAAGGCTATATTTTCCAACTACTCATCATTCCTCTTTGTTTCCAACCTTTGCATTCCAATCACCAGTGATTATCAATACACCTTTATTGCATGCTTGATCAATTTCAGACTGAAGAATTCTACCAAATTCTTCAGTTTCATCATCGCTGAGTTTAGTGGTTGGTGCATAAATTTGAATAATAGTGGTATTAACTGGTTTTCCTTGTAAGTGTATAGATATTATCCTATCACAGACAGTGTTGTACTCCATGACAGATCTTGATACGTTCTTTTTGATGATGAATGCAACGCCATTCCTCTTCAATGTATCATGCGCAGCACAGTAATCCATGTGATTGTCAGATTTCAAATGGCCAATACCAGTCAATTTCAGCTCACTAATGCCTAGGATATCGATGTTCATATGGTTGATTTCGTTTTTGACAAGCTCTAGTTTTCCTAGATTTTTACCTCATGAATTCCATTTTTTGATTACTAATGGATATTTTTTAGCTGTTTCTCTTCATTTTGAGTTGTGCCCTGACATCAGATGAAGGTCCCAATAGCTTTATTCCATTCACATCTCATGGTCAACTCTACTTCGAGGAGGAAGCTCTTTCACTGTTGTATTTTGAGTGCCTTCCAATCTGAGGGGCTCATCTTCTGGCACTATATCTGACAATATTCTAGTGGCCTTCATCTTGTTTTTTTTTTATTGTGGATTGAGTGAAAGTTTATAGGGCAGATCATCAGTTTTGCATTCAACAAATCATACACCTTGTTTCATTATGATGATGATAATTCCCTCCATGTACCATCAGTTAACAATATTTCTCTCTATCAACTTTACCTTTTTTCAAAAAACAAAAAAACACTCAGGCATATATAATAATTTACATCTCCAAAGAGCACATTCTGCAAGTCGACCTCCTGGCCACCTGATGCTCCCCCTCTCCATGCCCCCATCTCTGCCTCCATCTCTGGCATCCCTATTTCTCTGGATAAGGTCCCAAATTCTGCTTGTACGCTTCTCCCTTAATGGTCCCAGGGTCCTCTGTTTCTGGATTCCTCTGTTTTGTTACAAAACTCCTACCTTTACAATTGTGACAGTTGCAATTAGTCATGATAATAATTATTCACTATTGAATCATATGAATCTTATCCCTATCTCTTTTTACCAGACCCATCTAGACAAGATGAAATCTATTTAATGGGGACCCTTTCTTTTCCCCCACACTCTTAAACTAAACTCCCTCTTGACACTTTGTAAGCCAGTCACTTTGTGCCTTTATCACCTCTCATTTGAGGCAGCCAATATCTAAGTTGCCCATCCCTATCTATCCTGTGTACAGAGGTAGCATTGATACTTGATGTGAAGACTCTTTCCCTCTCTGTTGGTATTTAGAGTAACCACCTTTCTGAGTGTAGGTCAGGTTCTTGTGCATTTCCTCTCACTTCATATCAGCTGGATGCTTCACTTTAGCTCTAGCTCTCTGTGGCTAAGTCCTTGTCCATGTGCTCAAGTGTCCTCTGGTCTCACCACACTTTGGGCCAACCAGAACTTCCTCTTCTCTCTCTCATCTCTAGGTCAACAGGAGTCAATGGACTGTGGTTGAACTCAGCCCATTTCTTCATTGCTGCCTTTCCTCCTCTTCCACTCACCAGTAGAGCAATGTGGTTGCCAGCAAGCTTACATGCTTGTTTGTGTGTTCCCTTTGAGTTTCAGTCTTAGAGGGGAGTTTGTTCTGAAGAAACTTGATTGCTAGCCTTGATGGCTTCCTGGCAAACAGCTTGCTTATACTTGTAGTAGCCAGTCATGCTGACATTTTTTTTTTTTTTTTTTCTCCTGATAATCTTTCTTTGAAGATGTATCTTCTGTCACTGTAGCTGTTCTGGGCTGGTCTGCTTGTCCTTTCTAGTGAGAATGTCCCACCTCATAAGGTTCTGGATGGGACTCAGTATTTCACCTAAGGTCCTATACAAGGCCAATTTCACTGGGCAAGTTGTAGAACCCCTTTTACGTATTACAATCAGTTATAGGCTGAAGATGGGCTTACAAGTTTTCTCTAATCATGTTTCCCAACTTTCCTTTCTATCCCACTCAAATGTCTATTTTACAATAGTAGGCAAGTCAAGCATTTTAGTATTATTTACCCTCTTCAAGCTATACCTAGATCCCTGTATCCCAGAGCCTTTTTGTTCCAAGGTTGAGCATGCATCACTATTTACCTCAGTCCCACTTAGGACATGCAAACTTGTCTCAGTGTTCCCCTATCTCTCTTGTTCTTCCACCTTGTCCTCTTTCTTGTATTACCCTCCCCAACACCCAAATTAAACCCCACACTCCAACCCCATTGTTGTGGTTACCTTATATTCAATTAATTCTTCCATCCATTTAAGACAGTCTATTTTATCCTGTAATCTACCTGATCTTCCCACCACCTTGATCTCTGTTCCTCTGTGTTTGTTTACCTTCTTTCACACTGTAATTGTTTTGATCATAGACTGACCTCCCAGATCCTCTGTTTTTATCATTTTATTCTGTTTTTGACTCTTCCATTTGTTGATTGAGTTTAGGGTGGTGATGCTGCCACGTACGTCATTCTCTGGTTATTCTTGTTGATTCTCAGTCCACAGAACTCCCTTTAGTATGTTTTTCATAGCCATGCTGGCTTTGGAAAAATCCCTTAGCTTCTGTTTACCCTGGAATTTTTTGATTACACGATCGTATTTGATTGACAGCTTTGTTGGGTAGATGATTCTTGGGTGACAGTTTTTTTCTTTCAGGGTTTTATATATGTCTCCCCATTGCCTTCTTGCCTGAATGCTTTCTGTTGAGCGATCCGAGCTTAATCTGATTTGATTGCTTTTGTATGTCACACTTCTCTTTTCCCTAGCTGCTTTCAGGATTCTGTCCTTATCTTTGATTTTGGAGAGCTTGATTATGATATGTCTTGGTGATTGTCTTTTAGGGTCTATCCTTCCTGGGGTTCGTTGACCTTCTTAAATGCTTTTCTTTTCACTTTTCAGGATGTTAGGAAAATTTTTCTTCCATAAGCTCTTCAACTGTCTCCTCTGTGGACTTGGGTGATTCTTCCTGCTCTGGAATGCAGATAGTTCTTAAGTTATTCCTCTTCATGTTGTCCAACATGAATTTTAGGCCTTCTTCAGATTTTTTAAATCCTTTTTTGTGCTTGCTCTTCTATCTTAGTCATGTTGAGAGATTTATTTTCCAGCTCACTAGTTCGGGCTTCTGTCTCTTCAGTTCTACTCCTTTGCCCTTTCAGTGTATTGTCCATTTCTGATGGTCTATTATTAATCATTTGGACCTCTTTCTGCAGAGTTTCAATTGTTTCCAGTGCTGTACCTATCTTATTTGATTGTTCCTGTAGTGTTTTCCTGACTTCTTCCTTATTTTTCTTAACTCCACTGTATAGTGTTTTGATACATTTTATAATCATTTTTCTGAATTTCTTCTCAGGCATTTTCAAAGCCTGCCTATCTTCTAGTATGGAGTGTAGATCTACTTCTAACTCATTTGCCTCAGTCATTTTATTTCATTTCTGGACATGTGCTGATAAGGTCATTTGCTTCGGTGTTTTGGGCATTTTCACGAGTTATCTGTGGCCTTAATACTTAGATGGGTGTGTATTTTGGTATTTTTTATGCTTTCTGATCGCCTCCATGTAGATGTGATCAGGAGATGGGCTTCCCTTTTCACTCTTTTTCCTGAGAAATTTCATGTTTTGCCACTGTTGGTCATTGTGATGTAACTCAGGATTTAATTTTTGGCCGATTTTCTTTTTAGTCTGCCTGTCCCACTCCACATTCCCTGTTCAGGCTTTTTTTGTAGTTATAAACAGTTCATGAATGACTCTGGCCATTTGGTTTTAAGTGGAAACTGTCTCTCTCTCTCTATCTATCTATTTGTAAATTCTGGTATGTAGTTTGATAAGCACAGAACTGTTAACTGCAAGGTTAGTGGTTCAAACCTATCAGCGGTTCCTTGGAAACCTATGGGTAGCAACCGACTCGGTGGTATTTAACAACTGCAACAACAACAAATATAAATGAGAATGTGGTGTCTTTAGAGGATAAACACTGGACTGCAAACCCCAAGGTCAGTGGTTTGAGCCTATCGGCTGCTCTTCAGGAGAAAAATGAGGCTTTCTGTTCCCATAAAGATGTACAACCTCGGAAACCCTATACAGGGTTGCTATGAGTAAGAACTGACTTCACGGCATACAACCGTAATTTTTGTTAATTACATGAAGAAGAATACAGCATTAGAATTAAAGGAAGACTCATTAACAACCTGCGATATGCAGATGCTACAACTTTGCTTGTTGGAAGCAAAGAGGACTTAAAATACTTACTGATGAAGATTTAAGGTACAGCTTTCAGTGTGGGCTACACCTCAATGGAAAACAAATAAAAATCCTTACCACTGGACCAATAAATAACATCATGGTAAATGGAGAAAAGATTGAAGACTTCATTTTGTCAAGGACTTCATTTTGCTTGGATCCATAATCAACACTCATGGAAGCAATTGTCAAGAAAGCAAATGATGTATTGTATTAGGCAAATCTGCTGCACAAGACTTCTTGGCAGTTTGAGGACTAAAATTCATCTGACCCAAACCATGATATTTTCAATAACCTCATGTGCATGTGAAAGTTGGACAACGAATAAGGAAGATCATAGAGGAATTGATGCTTTTGAACTATGGTGCTGGAGAAAAACATTAAAAGTATCACGGACTTCCAGAGGAACAAATAAATGTACATTGGAAGAAGTACAGCCAGGATGTTCCTTAGAAGACAGTATGGTGAGACTTCATCTATCGTACTTTGGATATATTATCAAGAGGGACCAGTCTCTGGAGAAGGTCATCATACAGCAAAATGAGGAGGACTCCCAATGAGATGGATTGGCACAGTGGCAGCAACAATGGGCTCAAGCGTAACGATTGTGAGAATGGTGCAGCACGGGACAGTGTTTTGTTCTGTTGTGCGTAGGGTTGCTATGAGTTGGAACCAAGTCAACTACATCTAACAACAACAACAACAACAATATATGTATATAAAGAGAGCAAGGAATGCTGGTAGCTCAGTGGTCAAAACATGTAAAGCTTTACAGCTTTAAAAACCCTATGGAGCAGTTCTACTCTGTCCTATAGGGTCACTATTCGTCAGAATCTACTTGAAGGCAAAGGGTTCTATATGTATCCCAAACCCACAGCTCTTGAGCTGAATCTTACTCTTGGTGACCCTATAGAATAGAGTATATTGCTCCATAGAGTTTCCAAGGCTACAATCTTTTTGGAAGCAGACTGCTGCATCTTTGCTTCTTTCTCCTTTGGAGTGGCTGGTGGGTTTGAACTACCGGCCTTTTGGTTAACAGCTGAGTGTTTTACCCACTGCACCTCCTGTAGTTTACTGCCTAGGAAGTCCCATGTTTTAGGGTTGCTATATAGGGTTGCTATGAGTTGGAATTGACTCGATACCACATTTCAGTATGTACTACTTTGAGGCAGAAGGTGCAGTATTGAGATGGAGAAGGTCGGATAGGGAGCTTCAGTGCTAGCTATTGATTTCTTAGGTGAAAAGTCACCTACAAGTGTGTGCTTGTTTTGGTGTCCTTGAGCAGAGGCTCATGTTTACTTTGGCCTGATATGTCAGGAATTTTGGAATTTGCTCTGGGACTTGGTGTGCCTTGTCTAGTCTGCTCAGGTGGGTGGTGAGTGGGAACCCTGCTCCTAGATTTCTGGGGACCTCTCCCTCACACTCAGGGGCCTCTCTGGCCTGGAGTACCAAGTGGCTGGTGGCTGGCCAGGAGCACCCATCTTGGGATTTGCTGGTATCTGTTACTGTTGAGATCCCCAACTTACCATGAGAGGTAGGGGTGGGAGGTGATTTTTCTAAACTCTAACTCTGGAGATTGGAACTTGTTCCATGGTAACAGTGTGGGTCTGGCTGTTACTCAAGTGGTCAGGGAAAGGACACACACACACACACACACACACACACACACACACACATATCCTGGTGTGGCGCTGTAGGATAAATACTGGACTGCAAGGTTGGTTTGAACCACAAGGCGGCATTTCAAACTCACCAGCTGCTTCTTGGAAATCCTATACAGGGTCGCTGTGAGTCAGAACTCATATATATACCAGACCTTTCTTTTGTGGTGCTTCTGCATTAGTAGTTGAGAACAAACTATTTGCACCATCCAGGGACCTCTTGGCTTACACAGCATTAAAAAATGTTTTGAATGAGTTGTCAATACTAAAAACTTCAGAGATTTCACATAAAAATGGACATTTTACCTTGTCTTGGGCAACAGGAAGCTCTGGCAGCTCTCAGATGGTACCAGTTGCTGAGTTGAGGGAGTCTGCCTTGCTCCTAGGGGCTGTGCTGTGGCCTGGGTGGACTATCAGCCTCCAGTCATCTCACTTGCTTGTCATATGTGAGCAAATGCAGTCTCTGGAGCCACCCAGATCTTGGACACATTTACTAACCTTAATGTGGCTCATTCAGGGTGAGCCTTCATGGCACAGCAGTTAAACACTTGGCTGCTAATCAAAACGATCAAACCTACCAGCTATTCCATAGGAGAAAGATGTGATAGTCAGCTTCTATAAAAAGTGTTGTTGTTAAATGTTATCGAGCCAGTTCCGACCCATAGCAACTCTGTTGTGCTTCTGAGCACCATGATCTGGGTGGCTCCAGAGACTGTTCCTTGGAAACCCTATACAGGGTCCTGGACTCTGTATAGAGTTTCCAATGAGCAGTTGGTGAGCTTGAACAGCTGATCTTGTGTTTCAAATTGACTGCAATCCCGTGCAGTAACCCACAGCACCACATCAGCCCTCCATAAAAATTACAGCCTTGCAAATCTTATGGGGCAGTTCTATTCTGTCTTAGGTTAAAATTGACCTTACAGTTATGAGTTAGAATTGACTAAGTAGCAGTGTTGTTTTTTGTTTTAAGTTCAGTCTCCTCATTTAAAAAATGAAGCTAGTCACAGGGTGTTTATGAGGGTTAAATGAATTTAAAAAATGAAATGAATTCATCCAGGTAACGTGTTTTGCACAGTGAGGACTTAAAACACTTACTGATGAAGATCAAAGAGCACAGCCTTCAGTATGGATTACATTTCAATGTCAAGAAAACAAAAATCCTTACCACTCACTGGACCAATAAACAACATTCATATCAGTCGAGAAAATATTGAAGTTGTCAAGGACTTCATTCTTCTTGGATCAACTATCAACAATTATGGAAGCAGCAGTCAAGAAATCAAATGACGTTTTGCATTAGGCAAATGTCCTGCACAAGACCTTTTTAAAGTGTTGAAGAGCAAAGATGTCAGCTTGAGAACTAAGGGGCATCTGACCCAAGCCATGGTATTTTCAATAACCTCATATGCATGCGAAAGCTGGACAGTGAATAAGGAAGACCATAGAAGAATTAATGCTTTTGAGTTATGGTGTTGGAGGAGAATATTGAAAGTGCCATGGGCTGTCAAAAGAACCAATAGACCCATTTTGGAAGAAGTGTAGCCAGAGTACTCCTTGGAGGTCAAGATTGCCAAAGTTCATCTCTCATACTTGTCACATATTGTCAGGAGGGACCAGTCATTGGAGAAGGTTATCATGTTTGGTAAGGTGAAGGGTCAGAGAAAAAGAAGAAGACCTCCAACGAGATGGATTGGCCAAGTGGCAGCATCGATGGACTCAAGCGTGGCAACAGTAGTGAGGAAGGTCCCGGATTGGGCAGTGTTTCGTTCTGCTGTGCATAAGGTCACTATGGGTTGGTACCGACTCGATGGCACCTAACAACAACAATTCAGTATCGACGGCACTTAACAACAACAACAAAATTCAGTATCATTACCATTAAGATAATACATGTAGCAAGCAGTCCCAGATGAACTCCGTTTGGAATTCAACTCCTGGCAGCTCATACTGGTAGATGATGAAATACAAGTTCTGCCAATATGGTCTGTGCACATGGTTGGATATGCACTGGACTTTATAGCAGGAGGTGGCTGTGCCAAGTAGAGCATGACCCCCTGTGGGGCCTTGAAAGTAGTGATGATTCCAAGGTTCCTGGACAAGGAGACCAAGTAGAGGAACCCCATGGTCATACTTCAGCATCCCTGAGGCTCAACCCCAGTGGCTGATTAGAGATCTCATTAGCACCTACTAACTGATGAGCCTGCAACATCTGGTCACTGACAATTCAAGACTCCCCATTTGTCCTTTACTCTGTCCCAGACTGCTCTGCTTCGTCTGTAGAACACAGAGCCCCCAGAACATCCTCCACTGACACTCCACTTCCTGCAACCTCCTCTGTTGATGTTATCTGTCGTCCAGTTGGTTCTGAAGTATGACGACCATATATATAGCAGACAGAAGCTTTGTCCAGCCTACACTAGTATATTGTGCTCTGAGTTTCTTGTGACATAAACAGAGGCTGCAATAAATCTTGTCCAGAGGCCTAGGGCTTGCTTTGCAGCAGGAAGGATTTGAATTAGATAAATAAATGAACAAACAAAATATCCTTAAACCAAACCTGTTGCCACTGAGTCGATTCTGACTCCCAGTGACCCGAGGTGTTACAGGGTAGAATTGTTCCAGAGGGTTTTCTTGACTGTAAGCTTTCCAGAAGCAGATCATCAGGACTTGTTTTTGAGATGCTGTTGCATGAGTTCAAACTGCCAACTATTATGTTAGTAGTTGAGTGCAAGCTGTTAGTATCACCTTTGGATTAGCAGGAAGAATTTCCTGATTCTTGCTGTTAAGTGTCATGGAGTTGGTTCCAACTCATAGTGACCCTGTTTCCTAGGCTTTTTCCTGATTGTTGTTTTGTTAAGTGCTGTTGAGACGGTTCCAACCCATAGCGATGCTGAACAGGGTTTCCAAGGCTATAAATCTTTACGGGAGCAGAAAGCCTCATTTTTCTCCCATGGAGCAACTGGTAGTTTTGAACTGCTGACCTTGCGGTTCACAGCCTGATTCATAACCACTATGCTATCAGAGCTCCTTTTCCTGATAGTGAGGTGATTAAACATTGAAATGTGTTTCTATGGGAGACTGTGCAAGTCAAGTTCCCTGTTAGTGCCTTTCTTCCCATTGATCACTTCACACACCAATTGCCATGGGGTTGACGCTGACTCACCATGACCCCATCCATGTACGTCAGAGTAGAACTGTGCTCCATAGGTTTTCAATGGCTGAGTTTTCATCTGTAATTACTAAGTCTTTCTTATGAGGCAACTTTGGGGAGACTCAAGGCTCTAACTGTTTAGTTAGCAGCTGAATATGTTAACTATTGGAACCACCCGGGGATTCCATTGATGGCCTCAGTAAGAACTGATAGATAGAGAACCTGAAGCCTCTTTGATTCTGGGTCCTGGTAAACCCAAACTCTCATTCTTTCACTGAAAAATTGGCCCAGGCTTCCTTTTGCATCACTAGGAGGAGTTTCTTTTATTGGTTTGTTTTCTTAGTAAAGTTCAACTAGGGGCAGAATTCTGACAGACACAAATCTATGGACTCTCTAGTGGAATGTCATTGAATAGCAGCTTCACTAAACACCAAACCAGAGGAAATTGGGTGGAGACATGAGGCTTACACCAAAGCTGTATTCCACCTCAGCTCAGGCTGCTGCTGGCACTGGAGAAATGTCTGAAGCCTACTCTGGAGGCTTTCAAAACCAGAGTCCCACCTACTTGGAAGGATCCAGCTTAACCAGTCCCTGGATGCTGGCTTCCCACAGAGCAAACCTTCACTACTGCTGCTCCTAATGCTTTGGGTGGGGCATGCTGCTGGTCTTCTACATAGCAGTGTGGCTGAGGAGGGGCCCCAGCATAACTTGGGTGAGTGCTGAGGACACTCCTAAAGCTTCTAGGTGTATCTTCCTTTGGGAGTGTTTCTGCATCAGCTGGGAGGATGGATGAAGCTAAGAGGCAGACATCACCAGTGCCTGGGTAATTTGGAGGCTCTTTGGAAATTCTTGCTTTGCTTTGCAGACATCTGAGCATCAGAATCAACTTGATGACAATGGACTTGGTTGCTTTGATTGATCTAATCAAGATCTTTGCTGCTGCAAAGCCAGCTCTAGGTCTTTTATTTGGCCACATGGACAAAGCTTATTGCAGGTGTTCATTTGGTTCAGAGGCACCTTAATTTCCCTGAAGAGGTTTTAAACTATTCTGTATCCCTTTTTAGATCACCACCATTTGTCTGTCAGCTTGTCGTACTGTGGTGGCTTAAGTGTTGCTGTGATGCTGCAAGGTATGTCACTGGTATTTTGATTACCAGCAGAGTCACCCATGGTGGACAGATTTCAGTGGACAGACTAGGAAGAAGGGGAGGCAGGCTACTTATGAATGCTTAACCACTGAAAATTTTATGAATAGTAGTGAACATTGTCAGGTATAGTGCTGGACGATGAAACAGCATGAATAGAATATTGTCAGATATATTGCCAGAAGATGAGTTCCTCGTGTTGGGAGGTATTCAAAATATGACTGAGGAAAAGCTGCCTCCTCAAAGTAGGCTTGACTGTGATGACACGACTGGAGTAAAGTTTTTGGGACCTTCAATTGTTGAAGAAGCACAACTTAAAATGAGGAGAAACAACTGCAAACATCTATTGGAACATGGAATGTACCAAGTATGGTCAATGAATAAGGAAGACCCTAGAAGATGCATTTGAATTATGGTGTTGGAGAAGAATATTGAAATTACCATGGACTGCCAGAGGAACAAAGACATCTATGTTGGAAGAAGTACAGCCAGAATGTTCCTTAGAAGCAATATGTTGTTGTTGTTATGTGCTGTAGAGTCGATTCCTACTTATAGTGACTCTGCACAGTGTTTCTGAGGCTGTAAATCTTTATGGGAGCAGAAAGCCTCATCTTTCTCCCACAGAACAGTTGGTAGTTTTGAACTGCTGACCCTGAGGTTAGCAGCCCGATTCATAACCATACTTAGGACATATTATCAGAAGGGACCAGTCCCTGGAGAAGTATACCATGCTTGGTAAAGTGGAGAGTCAGAGAAAAAGAAGACTTCCAAAGAGATGGGCTGACACAGTGGCAGCAACAATGAGCTCAAGTGTAACAATCATGAGGCTGGTGCAGGCCTGGGCAGTGTTTCATTCTGTTGTGCGTGGGGGTCGTTATGAGTTGGGACAGCACCTAACAACAAAGCAGACAACCTGTCCATCATTGTAGGCTGATACAGTGCTCTAGAGGAGTCCCTGGTGGTACAAATTGCTAAGTGCTCAACTTCTCTCAAAAGGGTGGTGGTTCTAATCCACACTTTAGGTGCCTTGGTAGAAAGCCCTGGCAGTCTGCTTCTGGAAGAGCATGGCACTGAAACCCTATGGAACAGTTCTAATCAGCACACCAGGGGTCACCATGAGTTGGAATCCACTCAACAGCAATTGAAAAAACAACAACACCCTCCCAACAATATAGTGCTCCAGAGTCCATTGTGGTTTAAATGAGCAATCCTGCAAGGCAATCTTTCTGCCTCCCTGGGTCCACCTTGGTGGGGGGGATAGGAGGTTGAGGGTAGGAGGGTGGGGGTGAGTGGAGGGTGAGGCAGGGTGGGGGTGAATGAGGAGGTGTACTGGTGTCTCCAGATCAGCTTGGCTTCTTTGGCTTGGTGCTTAAACTAAGATGTACCCTAGCACCCATATCCCCCAATAAATGCTACCCCCACAGCATCCAGCCAGCCCCCACTCACTCTCTCTCCTGGCTTAACCTCAGTCCTACCTGAGGTTCATGTCACCCTTGGCAGCCAGACTGAAGATGTTGGACAGGTTTCCCCCAGGCGAGCAGCCACAGATCAGGATGGCCAGCATCTCAATGTTGTTCAGTTTGAAGAGCTTGCCTAGTGAAAAGGCAGTGAAGGGCATGATGCCATACTGTGCTACCAGGGCAATGGCCAGCCCCTTAGGCTTCCAGAAGTGCTGTTTGATCTTGCTGACCTCCATGGTGCAGCCCAGCGATATCATGACGATGAACAGCATGATCACCAGGATGACGCTCAGTGCCAGGTCCGTGGGACGCTTGCCAAAGTTGGGTGGCAGAGTGAAATTGAAATGAGTGGATATATTGGGGGTCTCCATTCTCCTATGTAATGGTGGACAGCCAAGGGGTCCAGCACAGTCCTTGTCCACCTTCCAGCCCGGTCCTTGCCTGGTGCCTTCTGCTAGCACCTCCCAGAGCAGAGTGTCAGGGCAAAATGTAGCTCTGGGTAAATAGAAAGATCACGTAACTGGCTGAGTTGTTGTTGCTCTGGCGGTGGCCCCAAAGGCGAGAGAGCCCAGGCCTTTCTCTACTCAGCCTTCTTACCTCTCCTGATCTCCCTGGCTCCTGCTGCCCTCCTGTGTGCCACTCATCCTTCCTTATCATTGTGTGCTTTTCTCTCTCCTTTGTCCTCCCCTGAGCTTACCTCCCTGGTGGTGCAGTGGGTTAAATGTTGGACTGCTAACTAAAAGGCAGTTGGTTCAAATTCACCAGCCATTCCTCAGGAAAAGAAGAAGCTGTCTGCTCCTGTAAAGATTTACTGACTCATAAACCCTGTGGAGAAGTTCTATGCTGCCCTATAAAGTCACTAGGAGTCAGAATCAACTAGATAGCAGTGGATTTTTGGTTTTGTGCACACTTCTCAGGTATTCTGTTCCTGGGGCCCAGGGCAGGGCCCACATCAATCTAACTCAGCCTCTGACACCTTAGTTCCTCAGTCTGGAGAAGGTGCCTGAGCCAGTCCTGGTGGAAGTAGGGGTGGGGAGGATCACCATTGTGATTTTAAAACCCATGAGAATGAAAGCTGAGTGTTACTTTTAGTTCCTGGATAGCATATCTAAGGTTGTAGGGCAGGAAGTGCTGGTCCAGGAGGGAATGTGTCCCTGCCTCTTGTCTTGGGAGATGTGAGGAACTGTGTCCCTTTTACCTGTGCTGGGGAAACCCTTGTCTTATCTTCAAACCTGTACAGGTGCCAGGGGAAACTGAGGATGGCAGAGGGCCTCTCAGGAAGCTTGGGAGTTCTCTCCCCAAAGGGAATCTCTGAGAGAACTCTGCCTAAAGAGCTTTTTCTGTGCCCAGACTCTGGGAAGCCCCACAGCATGGGAGACTTGCTGAGGAGGAAGTGGGAATGCATGGCCTTTACTTTCTGATTTCCTGACTGCTCTGCTTTGCTCTGGGCCTGTGTGTGGGTGGCTGGGAGCCAGGCTCTGGACCTACAGCAATAATAGAGAGGGGCAGAGGCCTTTGGCAGGGCATGCCAGGGCCTCCATGCCCCTCTCTTCTTTTGTCCCTGTTGTAGGGATCAGGTCTTCAGAGGTAGGACAAGGGAGTTGGTTTTCTGTGGAAACAATTGCCTCTTGGCTAGGTTGGAATTTGTAAGGCCTGGGTGGGTTCTTTTAGCTTTGTGTCTCATAAAACAGGACTTCAGAGGGCAGAGGAGTCCCTGGGTGCTGCAAATGGTTAACATGCTCAGCTGCTAACAGAAAGACAGAAGGTTTAAGTTTACCCAGAGGCACCTTGGAAGAAAGGCCAGGTGATCTACTTCTGAAAAATCAGCCATTGAAAACCCTATGAAGCAAAGTTCTTCTCTGACACTCATGGGGTTACCATGAGTCAGAATTGACAACAACTGGTTCAGAGGGCTGCACACCATGACCCTGGGTGGCACACACTCGAAACCTCTTGCCTCTGAGTCTCTGATATTAGTGGTTCCCTGGTGCTTGAGATGAATTGGTGTCAAGAGATGGACAGGCAGAGAGCTGGAGGTGTGGTGGTGCATGCGGAGGGTAAAGGCAAGATCCAGGGAAGGCTGCTTTCTCTGCGTGGAGTCAGCCACATGTGGTCCCCTGACAGAGTGACTAGGAAAGAAAAACTGATTAACAACTAGAGCAAAAATGAAAACTTGGCTAAATATGACAAGGGGTATTCATAGCATCAAAGGAACAGACTACAGAGTGAAAGCTTTTAAAAACATGTGCAAAAAGAGAAACTATTGTTATTATTGCTAGGTACCAACTCATAGGGACCTTATACACAACAGAATGAATCACTGCCCAGTCCGGCACCAATCTCACAATCATTGCTATGTTTGAGCCCAAGGCTGCTGCCACTGTGTCAATCTGTCTTGGGGGTCTTCCTAGTTTTCTCTGACCCTCCGCTTTACCAAACATGGTATCCTTTTTCAGGAACAGGTCCCTCCTGATAATGTGTCCAAAGTATGAGAGACAAATTCTGACCTTACTGGCTTCCAAGGAACATTATGGTTGTACTTCTTGCCACAAAGATAGGTTTGTTCTTTTGGAAGTCCATGACACTTTCAATATTCTCCTCTAAAACCGTAACTCAAATGCATCAATTCTTCTATAGTTTTCCTTATTAATGGCCCAACTTTCATGGTATTATTGAAAATACCATGAACACCATGGCTTGGGTCAGGCACACCTTAGTCCTCAAATCTTTGCTCTTGAACATTTTTAAAGATGTCTTGTGCAGCAGATGTGCCCAAGTAATTTTATTTCTTGACTGCTGCTTCCACTGAATGTTGATGGTCGATCCTAGCAAAATAAGTCTTTGAACAACTTTAATATTTTCTCCATTTATATGGATATTATTTATTGGTCCAGTGGTGAGGATTTTTGTTTTCTTTATGTTGAGGTGCAACTTATCAGTAAGTATTTTAAGTCCTCTTTGCTTTCAGCAAGCAAGGTTTTATCATCTGCAGATCACAGGTTGTTAATGAGTCTTCCTTCTATCCTGATTTCTTGTTTTTCTTTATATAATCCAGCTTCTTGGATTATTTGCTCAGCATACAGATTGAATATGTATGGTGAAAGAATATAACCCTGGCATACATGTTTCCTAATTTTAAACCATTTGGTGTTCCCTGGTTCTGTTTGAACAACTACCTCTTGGTCTATGTACACGTTCCTCATAAGCACAATTAAATATTCCAGAATACTCATTCTCCACAATGTTGTCCACAGTTTGTCACGATCCACACAATTGAAAACATTTACATAGTCAATAAAGCACAGGTAAACATCGTTCTGGTATTCTCTGCTTTCAGCCAAGATCCATCTGACAACAGTAATGATAACCCTCATTCCACATCCTTTTCTGAATCCAACTCTGGAAGTTCTCTGTCAACATATGGTTGTGGCCATTTTTGTATTATCTTTAGAAAAATCTTATTTACATGTGCTATTAATGATATTAAGGAGCTCTGGTAGCGTAATGGTTACGAATCGGGCTGCGAACCTTAAGGTCAGCGGTTCAAAACTACCAGCCGCTCCGCGGGAGAAAGATGAGGCTTTCTACTCCCGTAAGGATTTACACCCTCGGAAACCCTGTACAGGGTCGCTATGGGTCGGAACCCGACGGCACTTAACAATTAATGATATTGTCAGATGATTTCTACATTCTATTGGGTCACTTCTCTTTGGAATAGGCACAAATATGGATCTTTTCTAGTTAGTTGGCTGGGTAGCTGTCTTCCAAATTTCCTGATATAGATGAGTGAGTACCTCCAGTGCTGCATCATTTTGTTGAAAGATTTCAATTTGTATTCCATCAATTCCTGGCATCTTGTTCTTTGCCAATGCCTTAGTACACCCTGGACTTCTTTTTGTATCATTGACTCTTGAAATGGTTGAACATTGACCATTTCTTTTTGGTACAGTGAATCTGTGTATTCTTTCCAGCTTCTTTTGATGCTTTCTGCATCATTCAAAATTTTGCTTATAGAATCCTTCAGTATAACAAGTTGAGGCTTGAATTTTTTCTTCAGTTCCTTCAGCTTGAGAAATGCTGAACATGTTCTTCCCTTTTGGTTTTCTAATTCCAAGTACTTTCACATTTCATTATAAAATTTGACTTTGTTTTTTCTAGCTGACCTTTGAAAATTTTTATTCAGTTCTTTTACCTCCTTATGTCTTCCATTTGCTTTAGCTTCTCTATGTTGGAGATAAAGTGGCACATTTTCTTGTTTTGTGCTTCTTTCTTGTTTTTAAAATGACCTTTTGCTTTCTTCCTGTATGATGTTCTTATGTCAATTCCACAACTCTTCTGGTCTTTAGTGTCTAATGCATCAAATCCGTTTTTCAGATGATCTCTAGTGGAATATGTTCAAGGTCATATTTTGGCTTTTGTGGATTTGTTTTAATTTTCTTCAGCTTCAGTTTGAACTTGCATATGAGCACTTGATAGTCTGTTCCATAGCTTTTTCACCATCTCTTTCTAAAGATGTAATGAATTTGACATCTGTGTAGTCCATTTGGTGAGGTCCATGTGTATAGTCATCTTTTATGTTGTTGAAAAAAGGTATTTGCAATGAAGAAGTCATTGGTCTTGCAAAATTCTATCATGTGATCTCCAGCATCTTTTCTATCACCAAGGCCATATTTTCCAGCTATTGATCCTTCCTCTTTGTTTCTAATCTTTGCATTCCAATCACCAGTTATTATCAATACACCTCTCTCTTTTTTAAAAATGGTTCTACAACTGTTTTTAATTTTAGAATGCATGATTAACATT
>NW_006408597.1:12466332-12477629 GCF_000296735.1 Chrysochloris asiatica
CCATGCAATGGGTGAAAATTCTCTGCTGAAACACAGAGGCTGTAGTTGGGTCAAAAGGCTAGTTGTACCTAGAGGGATGCCTAAAGCCAAGGATTAGCATAAGGTTAAAGTACAGAGCCTGGCCAAATGCCTGCCAGGGAAAAGTGAGAAATAAGAAAAGAGGGTTGATATTGTTCTAATCAGTCAAAACATAAGCAGAGCTCAAAGGCACTACAAATAAGGAATGTCTTTAAAGCCTCTTTGTTGGGTCCTGTAGCCACCCCTAAGTTCCCTTGGGCCCTTGGGGTGGAAGGGATTCTGCAAACATCTTTGCATCCACATAAATCCCCCTAATTTCTGTTTGGAGTTTTTTCATCTCATTCTCCACCCTAGCCATCTCATCAAACTCTCTTATCATCTCCTCATTGCTCAAATGAATATTATATATGGCCTCCTTATACTCCTTGAGGTACTCAGCCAGCCCTTTGTTGGGTTTTCTTTTTGCTTTCCTGGATGTGTTATCTTGAGCTAGGTGCTTTTCTGCAGCCCTTGTTTCACTCACTGGTTTTCCTTCTTTTGGCTTCCCCTCACCTTCTGGTTTCCTCTTATCCTTTAGCATTTCCTCATCTGCTTTCCCCTTCATTTCTGTCATTCCCTCATTTCCTAACTTTTCTTTGTCTTCCTTAGCATCAGCTATGTCAGGGTTCCCCTGAATCTGTGGCTGTTCTTTGTTTTCCATTTCTCCTTGGTTTTCAGGCTTTCCTTCATTTTCATTGTTGAATTTTTCCATGTTGAGATTCTTCTTCTCCTGTCCTGCAGGGTTTCTGGAGAGTCTTCTCTTTTTCTATTCTCGCAGAGTGATGGGAGCCACAGACGCGCAAAGCTGAGGGAACTGGAGCAAGAGTAAGGAGTCCAGGGGCTAAGCAGAAGGCGCTGTGTCTGGACTGCTGGGAGGACCAGTGGGTGTGGGACCTGATTATCAATACATCTTGATTGCATGTTTAATCAATTTCAGATTAAAGAAGCTGGTGGAATTCTTCAATTTCATCATCACTGGCTTTAGTGGTTGGTGCATAAATTTGAATTATAATGGTATTAAATGATCTTCCTTGTAGGTGTATGGATATTATCCTATTACAGACAATGCTGTACTTCATGACTGATATTTATATGTTCTTTTTGATGGTGAATTCAACACCATTCCTCTTCAATTTATCATTCACAGCATAGCAAGCCATGTGATTGTCAGATCCCAAATGGCCAATACCAGTCCATTTCAGCTCACTAATGCCTAAGATATCAATATTTATGCAGTCCATTTCATTTTTGACAATTTTCAATTTTGCTAGATTCAAACATTCCATGTTTCAATTTTTAATGCATGTTTACAGCTGTTTTCCATCATTTTGAGCTGTGCCCCATAAGCAAATGAAGGTACCAAAGGCTTTACTCCATTTGCATCATCTACTTTGAAGTGGTTACGAATCAGGCTGTGAACCGCAAGGTCAGCAGTTCGAAACTACCAGCTGTTCAGTGGGAAAAAGATGAGGCTTTCTGCTCCTATAAATATTTATAGCCTCGGAAACCCTGTACAGGGTTGCTATGAGTTGGAACCGACTCCACGGCACCTAACAACAACAACAACTTTGAAGAGGCAGTGCTTTTCCAGTCATATTTTGAGTGCCTTCCAACATGAGTGGCTCATCTTCTGGCACTATATATGACAATATTCTGGTGGCTTTCAGCATGTTTCAATATTCTGGTGCTGACTTTGTTTTGCTATTCATAAGATTTTCAGTGACTAAAGATTCAGAAGTAGTCCCTCTCTCCTTCTTCCTAGTCTATCCTTGTCTGGAAGCTCAGTTGCAACCTGTCCACTGTGTGACCCTGCTGGTATTTAAAATTACTGTGGTATAGCTTCCAGAATCACAGCAACATGCAAGGCACTAAAGTACAACAAACTGACAGCCGAATAGTGGAACAGAAACTATACAAAATACAATAGAAGTGGTGTGGCACTGTAGGATAAGGACTAGAGACTATAAGTTCAATTTGGACTGCAAGGTCAGTGGCTCAAACTCACCAGTCGTTCCTTGGAAACCCTATACAGGGTAGCTATGTGTTGGAACTGATTCAGTGGCACTTAACAACAATAATAAGGCTAAGCATAGGATTTCAGAGTGGCACAGTGGTTGAATACTTGACTACTTGCTGAAAGATTTGCAATTTGACCCATGTATCTTGGAAGATAGACCTGGGATCTGTTTCCAAAAGCCCATAGCCTTGAAAACCTATGCAGCAGTACTACTCTACACACACGGGGTTGCTGTGAGACAGAATCAACTAGATGGGAACTAACAATCACAACAAAGTTAAACACACTTGTCTTATCAATAAATGTTGAAATGAGATTAAACCACCTACTGAAAGAAAAAAAGTATTCAAACTGTATTCTTGGGCAAAACTTACACTTTCAAATATGTGATACACACCAAACAATCTTTTCAGAAAGGTTGAAAATAAAGTGATTTACTGAGGTATATAAGGCAAATGCAAAGAGAAGAAAAAATATATATATACCAGTCAGAATCTTAATATCACACAAAGGAGAAATGAAGGCAGATACATTATAATGTTGAAAGATACAATTCACAATGTAGATATAACAGTCATGAACATCTATGTGCTAAATAACAAAGCACAACATTCATAAAGTGAAACTTACAGGACATATAAGTAAAATCAAATAAGCAAATAAGTAGTACCCAAACCAAACCAAACCCACAACCATCAAGTCGATTCAGACTCCTAACAACCCTATATGACAGTAGAACTCCTCCATTGGGTTTCTGAGGCTGTAAATCTTTATGGAAGTGGACTGCTTCATCTTTCTCCCACAGGACAGATGATTGATTCAAACCATTGACATTTTAGTTAGCAGTCCAACACTTAACCTGATGCACCACCAGGGAAACTAAACAAGCTGTTGTTGTTAGGTGCTGACTCATGGGGATCTTATGTACAGCAGAATGGAACTGCCCTGCCCCGTGCTATCTTCATAATTGTTCCTGTGTTAACCCATAGTTACAGCCACTGTGTCAATTTATCTCCTTGCGATCTTCCTTTTATTTTGCTAACCCTTGGTTTTAACAAGTATAATGTCCCTTCTCCAGGAACTGGAGATAACATGTCCAAATACGAGAAATGATGTCTCACCATGCTTGCTTCTAAAAAGTATTCCAGCTGTGCTTTTTCAAGACAGATTTGTTCTTATTCATTTTCTTTGCCAACATTATAATTCAAATGCATCAGTTCTCATCCTACTTTCACATGCATATAAGATGATTGAAAATACCAAGGCTTGGGTCAGGTTCACATTAGTCCTCAAAGTGACATCTTTGCTTTATACACTTTAAAGAGGTATTTTTCAGCAGATTTTCCTAGTGCACTACGTTATTTGATTTCTTGACTGTTGCTTTCATGAGTGTTGATTGTGGATCTAAGGAAAATGAAGTCTTTGACAACTTCGATTTTTTTCCTGTTTTTCATGATGTTGCTTATTGGTCCAGTTGTCAGGATTTTTGCTTTCATTACATTAAGGTGCCGTCCATACCGCACACTGTAGGCTTTGATCTTTCTCAGTAAATGCTTCAAGTCCTCTTCACTTTCAGCAAGCAAGGTTGTGTTATCTGCATATCCTAGGTTGTTAGTGAGCTTCCCTCCAGTTCTGATGCCACATTCTTCTTCAAAACAAGTAGCAGGAGATTTTAATTGAACTCTCTCAATCAACTTGAAAAAAAAAAATTGGGATCCAGAAGACGTAAATATCATATATGGTTCAGTGGTCATATTCTTTTTTCTTCAATTTTTAAAATTGTGATTTGAGTGAGAGCTTACAGAGCAAATTGGTTTTTTATTCAACTATTCATGAACTTCTTTTTGTGTGTGTGATGTTGATAACAATTCCCCACACTGTAAGAACACTTTTCTCGCTTCTTCCCTGTGTTTCCCTTCATCCTCTATGTCTTCTAAGCTTTTCCCCTGGACAAATGCTGCCCTTTTGATCTCATATGGTGATTGTTCTAATGATTCAGTACTTCCCTGGCATTATTGTTTACCTTATAGGCCTGTCTACTTATTGAATGCAAACAGAGCTACGGGGTTCAATTCAATTTCAGACCTTATAGATAACTAAGGACCATAGTCTCACAGGTTCCACCAGCCTCTATTAGACCAGTGAACCTGGTCTTTTTATGACTTGAGTATTGTTCCACGTTTCTTTCCCACTCTTCCCAGGAGTCTTTATTGTGGTCCCTTTCAGAGAGGTCACCATCTAGTTCTTCTGGTCCATGGGTTATGGAGACTGGGGCTCACATGGTCTATTAGTTATCTGAACAATTGGTGAGTGGTAGAATTCTTGCCTTCCATGTGGGTGACTAGATGGGGCAGTGCACCTCCTGTCTGTTGGTGGAGGCTTGTGTGTTGCTATAATGCTGGACAGATTTCAGGAGAGCTTCCTAAGGATCTAGGAAGAAAGTCCTGGTGATCTATTTCTAAAAACCAGCCAATGAAAATCTTATGGTTCACAGTGGACTGATTTGCAGTTGATCATGGGGATGGTGTAGGACTTGACAGCATTTCCTCCACTGTGAATGGCCACCATAAGCCAGGGTTTGACACGATGGCAGTTTACAACAACAGATATCATATAGAGAGTAACAGATGAACCCCCAAACAAAACCATTGCTCTCAAGTCAATTCTGACTCATAGTGATGCTATAGGATAGAATAGACTTGCCTCATAGGATTTCCAATGCTGTAATTTTTATGGGAGCAGCAGACTGCCCCATTTTTTTCCCTGCAGGTTGACTGGTATGTTTGAATTCCCAATCTTTCAGTTAACTGCCAAGCATTTAACCACTGTGCCACCAGGGCTCCTTCACAGCAGCAGACAGGTTCATAATTTCTTACCCTAAACCTTTCATGAGTTTTCAGATTTTGAAAGGATGACATGATAGCATATTATGAATGATCCCAACTGGGACCTAGTACAGTACCTCATATCAATCTATTAACTGACAGGATGAGCTAATGGCTTGATGCCTCATGCCTGCTTAGAAAAAGTTTTGCTATCAAAGGAGTTATGAAAATAACAACTTAGATTTCTGAACATTTTGTGTTTAGAGTTGAGAAGGTGAAATGAAATTTGATTCCACAACAAATATAAGGGTATATAGGGGGAAATATTTAACTTATAACTGCCTGAGAAAGCAATGGGGTGCCTTGGGAGTATCTGTCACTGGGGCTGGGTGGGATAGGAAAGACTCAAGGAGAGACCATTATTTTTCAGGATGGGGCTGGACTAGGAGACTACCAAGTTCTTTTCTAATTTGAGTCTCTAAAGTTAGATTAATTGGGGGCATGGATGGGATTACAGAAGGGGCTTGAACATTGTTTGTTAGCTACGTTGTTATGTGCCATGGAGTTGGTTCCGACTCACAGCGACCCTATATGTCTGTTGAAAGTAAAGCAAATGGTACCTGTCCAATTTTCCAACATGTGGCTGGGAAATGTGTATATAAGCTATAGTTGTTGTTAAGTACTGTTGAGTAGGTTCTGACTCAACACTCTTGTCTAGGGTTTCTGAGGAGCGACTAGTGGGTTGAACAAGTGGGTTGAAAGGTGACCTTTCAGTTCAAAGCAGCCTTGGAGTCCAGTGCATTATCCTGTAGTACCACATCAGGTCTCCATATAAACTACTAGCTACAACTCTATCAGCAAATGCAACAATCAAAGAGCTTTTTATAAATTATCAGGGGATTGAGTTTATTATAAAATAAAAAATGTATTCAAAAGTAGAATAGCAAGTGGGGGTCCTTGGAAGAAACAGTTAACTTGACCTCACACTTCCTATTAGCTGGACAATAGGAAATACTTGAAATACTCTTGACCTATTTCTGCTACACAAAGCACATTTATAAATGTCTGAATGTGGTACTGCAGAGCTGGGACCACAGCAGGTTTAGTGATGCTGAGAATAGAGAACTTGGTCCATCTCTGAGAGCTGATAAGTCAGGTGGATGCTGGAAGATAGTGGGTGAAAAGCAGTGGCCTTTTGATGGGATCATAATTCCCAACTGCCATTGAGTTGGCACTGACTCATAGTAACCATATGTAGGGTTTCTGAGGCTGTAAATCTTTATGGGAACAAAGAAGCCTTCTCTTTCTCCCAAGAGAATGGCTGGTGAATTTGAATTGCTGACCTTGCAGTGAGCAGCCCAATGAGTAACCCACGATGCCACCAGAGCTCTTTGGGATTATGACTAGTTGATTTGATATTATGAGTTGAGCCTAGAGGTTGGGAAACAGCCCATTGGTGCTGGCAATGCTATCTGCTGTCTCAGAGATGTCCTCTTGGTGAGAAGGGGTTTTTGACTCTTGTTGAGTTGTTCTTTCTCTTCCTTTTTCAAACTTCCTAAGGACTCACTCTGCTTCTTTGAGAACAACTTCTGGCGTCACACTACTTTTATTGAGGAAGTTCTTTTAATTACCCTCCCAGGATCACTGCTGCACTCTGTGGTTTTTAGACCACTCAGCTTGGACAATGGTAGGACTGGTGGGGTGGAAGAAGCTTTACCTTTTGGAGCATAAATTCAAACAAATATTTAGTGGCTGAGAGAGCAAAGTGCACTGGAGACTAAAGTCCCTGGGGTGGAGAGCAGCAGGAACCACAGGGTCAGGAGTCCTTTACAACATTGATTTCTTTTCAGTTTAACTAAAGTGACACAAGTAACACTGCTTCATTGTAGAACAGACAGAAAATGAAGATATGGTTTTCAACTGGGTTCCTAGGAAACTCAGGATTCTGTGCAGCGTTTCTTAGATCCTGCAAATGCTAGCTAGAATTTAATCAGAGACATAAAAGATATTGACCATAGTGAAACTACAGTAAATAAATGCATAGGCAAGCTTGGGGCATGTAGTAAACTCATGGAGACTCCAGCATGTGAATGCTCATTTCATGGAAACTGCTCAGTGACACCCAGGACACATGCCGTATATTAGATACCTCTCTGGGGCCTTCCCATGTGCTCACCTCATGTGGAAGTCATGGGTTGTGCAATGAGAAGTGAGCTTGTAACACACCATGGTGTGATTACATCACATTATGGAATGTTTCAGTAACAATCTTATTACTCTGGGTAGAAATATCTGTTTATAAGTGGCAGGATTCTATAGCTGAGATTTTAACCTTTCTTATCACAAGAGCTCTGGTAGCGTAGTTGTTACGAATCTGGCTGCTAACCTCAAGGTCGTCAGTTCGAAACTACCAACGGTTCCACAGGAGAAAGATGAGGCATCCTGCTCCCGTAAAGATTGAAACCCTCAGAAACCCTGTGCAGGGTCACTATGAGTCAGACCGACTTCTCCACGGTATTTATAACCAAATCCAGTTGGACTTTATCTTGATTCCTGTGGCCTCCTCTTTAGCCTGTTGTTGTTAAGTGTCATCAAGTTGGTTCTGACTCGTAATGACCTATTTAGGGTTTCTGAGGAGTGGCTAGTGTGTTTGAACTGCCGACCTTGTAGTTAGCAGCCCAGAGCTTTTCCTACAGAGCCACACCAAGGTTTGGTAATGCAGAGAAAGAAACATGCAAATACCAAGTTTTTAAATGGCAATTTAAGACCTTGAGAAATTAGATGAAAGCTTAAGAGCCTTGAGAATTATCTAGACCAAGGTCTAAAAAGTAGTCTCACATATTCTGGGTGAGGGAAGGGAAGAGAATCAGAAGCCAGGGAGAAGTAAGATTCCAAATGGAGTCATATCATGGAATCACTTTGTATGTCTTGCTAAAACATTTAGGTTTTAACTCTGTGGAACATGGAGGGCTGGTGTGTGTGTGTATACTGAGCAGACCTGTGCTTTGTGAATAGACTAGAGAGCATAACACACTTGGGCAGACAAAGATGGCAAGGGCTTGATTTAGATTAGTTCTAGATTTTCCAGAAACCATTAGTGGCCCAGTTCTCATTGGAGGTGAGTCCTTTCCACTTCCCAAACTTCTGTCACATTGATGTTCACTTAATGAAGGTGCTCAGTAAATACTTGGGAATGTCTCAGGATAGTTCGATTACCTGCCTTGTTTTCATACCAGATGAGAAGCTCCTGGAAGCTAAGAGCAGAGGCTGGCATGGGTGACTAGTTGGGCAGCTATCTGGGGCACTCAACTGCAGTAAACAGTCTTCAGCTTTTAGACTCCTTAGAATCCAACCCCTTGCCTGGTGTGAGCCAAGGACTCAGGTTGTGTTCTCTTGTGAATGAAGATCACAAGGATAAAGGTAGTGGGGCTCCCATTTGCAATGGCAGTGTACCCAGTGCCAGTGGTGGTGAGTCAGCCCTTCAGCCTGTGGGCTCCCACCTAGTCCATGGTGGATTGATCCTCTAGCCTCCTATTAATCTTGTGAACCCCTAGCCTTTTCCCTTTCTTTCAGTCACCCACTCTTTGGTTTAAGGTCATTTGTGGTTCTGAACCAGAAACAACTGGATTGCCTTAGTGGGAAGGGCAAGGGATACACTGGGGAATGTATACAAGACTTGAAAAGTCATTATCAATTTTCTCTTTCTTGAATATGGGCATAATTCTATTATCCTTTATGTCATATAGATACAAGCATCTTTGAGAGAGAAAATGTTTCATATCAATGTAAAAATTTAAAAATCACTAGGATGATTAAGAAATCTCATGCTAGTTAACTCAGCTTTCAACATACCGCTCCAATCCTATCTAGGGAAAGGGCATGGGTTCCACTTTCATTGGTTTAATGTTCTAGATCAGGAACAACAAAGACCAGGTCTTAGCAGTAGCAAACGGGATCTGGTAAATATTTTTGTGACCTGAAAATGTGTTTTTTTCAGTGTAACACTAGATCACATCACCAGGTCTTAGACTGTTTGAAGTCAGCTAAAGTTCTGAAATCAAATAATCATGGCCCACTGTTATCAAAACTTTGGTTACAGCAGTACATTGACAGGAAGCTGTCAGGAATTCAAACCAGATTCAGAAGAGAATGTGCAATGAGGGACATCATTGCCGATGTCAGATGGATCTTGATTGAAAGTAGAGAATACTAGAAAGATGTTTACCTGTGTTTTATTGACTATGTAGAGACATTTGACTGTGTGGATCATAATCAACTATGGATAACATTGAGAAGAATGGGAATTTCAAAACACTTAAATGTGTTCATGAGGAACCTGTATAGGCCAAGAGGCAGTCATTTGAACAGAAAAAAGGGATACTGTGTAGTTTAAAATCATGAAAGGTGTGAGTCAGGGTTGTATCCTTTCACTATACTTATTCAATCTGCTGAGCAAATAACCCGAGCTGAACTATATGAAGAAGAAAGGGGCATCAGGATTGGAGTAAGATTTATTAACAACTTGCAATATGCAGATGACACAATTTTGCTTGCTGAAAGGAAAGTGGACTTGAAGTATTTACTGGTAAAGCTTAAAGACTTCAATATGGATTATAACTCATTATAAAGAAAACAAAAATCCTCATAACTAGATCAATAAGCAACATCAAGATAAACAGAAAAAAATTATTGAAGTTGCCAAGGGTTTCATTTTACTTGTATCCACAATCAACATTCATGGAAGCAGCAGTCAGGTATTTAATGTACTGCGTTGAGTAAAATTGCTGCAAAAGATCTCTTTAAACTTTTCAAAAAACAAAGAAGTCATTTTGAAGACTAAGGTGCTCCTGATCTAAACCATGGTGTTTTCAATGGCCTTATATGCATTCAAAAGCTGAGCAATGAACAAGGAAGACCGAAGAACTGATGCCTTTGAATTATGGTGATGATGAAGAGTATTAAATATACCATGGACTTCCAGAAGAATGAACAAATCTGTCTTGGAAGGAGTACAGCCAGAATGGTCCTTAGAAGTGAGGATGGCAAGACTTCATCTCATTTACTTTGGACAAATTATCAGCAAGTTACCAATCCCTGGAGAATGAAATCATGGTTGGTAAAGTAGAGAGTTAGTGGAAAAACACTTTAATATGGATTATAACTCAATATAAAGAAAACAAAAATCCTCACAACTAGACTATAAATGTAAAAAAGAATTGCTATCAATTGACACAGTGATTGCAACACTGGCCTCAAATAACAGTGATTGTGAGGATGGCACAGGATATAGGGCTGTATGGCAGCAATTACAAAGTGTTATCAACTCTAAAGCAACTATTAACAACTGTTATAAAAATAATAATAAATAAAAAGGAAAAAGAAAAATAGAGGGATGTAAAGACCCAAGTCATGGTCTTTGTAACAGCTATGGTATTCCTAAATTGACAACCTAGTGATGCCATCCAGACTAGCAGCATTCTGTCCTGTCCTGGACTGTACCTAGAGTAGTGTAGCCAAGAAATACTAACAAAACTGGTCAACAAGGAAACCAAAACAAGGTCCCTGAGCATCACAAATAGTTTGCACTTGGCCATGAACTGAGAGGTTGGCAGCTGATTCTACACAGAAGATCAAAGATCTTCTGCAAAATTAAAAAGACCCAAACCAAGACAGATCCAAACTTGTTGCTGTTGAGTAGATTCTGACTTATAGTGACACTATGTGTTGCAGAGTAGAACTTGCTCTGAAGGGTTTTCATGAGCTTACAGGAGCAGACCCCCTATCTTAGGTTCCAATACCATAAATCAGAATCGACTGAGGGGCAATTTTTTTTTCCCTGTAAGATTACAGCCATGAAACCCTATGGAGTGTAATTTTACTTTGAAATACATAGAATCATTATGTGTCGGAATTGACTTTATGGTAACAACTTAGTTTAATTGTTATTATTTTAAAAGCATTATCCATAAAGGGTGATTCATTATCTACATTTTAAATCCTTGAATTTGCCTCTTAACAGGAAACTTGCGAAAGAAAACAGAAGAGAGAAGAAACAGTACAGAAAAGTTAGAATCATTTTACTGACAAAGTCAGAACAAGATTTTTAAGGCCATTTGGACATTTATATGTATGTCTAGAAAAGTGCTTTCTTAACTTATATTAACCAAATGTATATATAGCTCTGGTAGCATAGTGTTTATGAATAGGGCTCTGGTAGGATAGTGGTTACTAATTGGGCTGCTAATCTCATGATCAGCAGTTCGAAACTACCAGCTGTTCAGTGGGAGAAAGATCAGGCTTTTTGCTCCCGTAAAGAATTACAACCTCAGAAACCCTGTACAGGGTCTCTATGAGTCAGAACCAACTCCATGGAACATAACAACAACAACTAACAAGTA
>NW_006408597.1:12477729-12487752 GCF_000296735.1 Chrysochloris asiatica
GTGTGGTGTAGGGGTTAAGCACTTCGCTGCTCATCAAAAGATTGGCTGTTTGAACCCTCCAGTCACTCCAAGGGAGAAGGCTGTGGTAGCATGATTCTGTAAAGATTTACAGCCTTGGAAACCCTGTAGGGTAGCTGTACTCAGTCCTATACAGTCACTTTAAGTCAGAATCACCTCCATGGCAATAGGTTTGAGTGCTGTTTCTGTCTTTTTAGTTGGTGAAGTGTGAATGACTATAGTTTTATATGAGTACATGTAAGAAGTTTCTCATTTGAACATGGCAAATTATGTGATTTTGTTTTATTAAATTTAGAATTCTTGTTGTTGTTAGGTACCATCAAGTCGGTACCGACTCAAAGAGACCCTCTGCATAGCAGAAAGAAATGCTGCCCAATCCTGGGCCAACCTCACTATTATTGTCACCCTTGAGTCCATTGATGCTGCCATTTGGTCAATCCATCTTGTTGGGGGTCTTCCTCTTTTTCTCTGACCATCCACCTTACCAAATATGATATCCTTCTCCAGCGACTGGTCCCTCCTGACAATATGTCTCAAGTATGAGAGACGAAGTTTGGTCATCCTGGCCTCCAGAGAACACTCTGGCTGCACTTCTTCCAAAACGGATCTATTGGTTCTTTTGGCAGCACATGGCACTTTCAATATTCTCCTCCAACACCATGACTCAAAGCATCAATTCTTCTGCAGTCTTCCTTATTTGCTGTTCAGCTTTCACATGCATATGAGTTTATTGAAAATGCTATGGTTTGGGTCGGGCATACCTTAGTCTTCAAGCTGACATCTTTGCTCTTCAACACTTTTAAAAGGTCTTGTGCAGCAGATTTGCCTAAAAGCAATATGTTGTTTGATTTCTTGATTGTTGCTTCCGTGAGTGTTGATAGTTGATTCAAGAAGAATGAAGTCCTTGACAACTACAATCTTTTCTCCATTGATAAGAATGTTGTTTATTGGTCCAGTGGTGAGGATTTTTGTTTTCTTTACATTGAGATGTAATCCATACCGAAGGCTGTGCTTCTTGATTTTCGTGAGTAAATGTTTTAAGTCCTCTCCACTTTCAGCAAACAAGGCTGTATAATTTGCATATCGCAGGTTGTTAATGAGTCTTCCTCCAAATCCTGATACCACATTTTCCTTCATATAACCCAGCTTCTCAGATTACTTGCTCAGCATACAGGTTGAACAAGTATGGTGAAAGAATACAACCTTGTCGCACACCTTTTTTCATTTTAAACCATTCAGTGTCCCCATGTTCTGTTCGAACAACTGCTTCTTGGTCCATGTACTGATTCCTCGTGAGCACAATTAAGTGTTTCAGAATACACATACTTGACAATGTTGTCCATAGCTTGTCATGATCCACACAACTGAAAGCCTTTGCGTAGTCAATAAAGCACAGGTAAACATTTTTCTGATATTCTCTGCTTTTAGTCAAGATCCATCAGACATCAGCAATGATATCTCTCGTTCCATGGCCTCTTCTGAATCTGGCTTGAACCTCTGGAAGTTCTCTGTCAATGTATGCTTGCAGTCATTGCTGTATTATCTTTAATAAAACTTTGCTCACATGGGATATCAAAGAGATTGTCCGATGATTTCCACATACCATTGGATCACCTCTCTTTGGAATGGGCACAAATATGGATCTCTTCTGATCAGTTGGCCAGATAGTTGTCTTCCAAATTTCTTGGCATAGAAGAATGAGTGCCTCCTGGCTGCCTCACTTTCTTGAAAGATTTCAATTTTTATTCCATCAATTCCTGGTGCCTTGTTCTTTGCCAATTCCTTCAATGCACTTTGGACTTCCTCCCTGAGTATCATTGGCTCTTGATCATATGCTACCTCTTGAAATGGTTGAACAGTAACCATTTCCTTTTAGAATACCTGGTCCAAATAAACATGTGAACAAGTTTGAAGGAGCCCCAAATTATCATCAACTGCCTTGGAATCCAAATGTTTCCTTTTGATCCTAGGAAGGAGCATGGTTGATCCATCTTTATATTCTCAGCGCTTCTAAAATGCTGTTAATGTCATGGTTCCTTTGTGTGTTGCTGACCATGTTCCACATTTACTAAAAAAAAGTCATTGACAAAATTTTAGCTGCTATTACCAAATCTGTCACCAGATGGCAGAAAATCACCTCTGATGGGATTTTTTTTTTCACCCCCACCCCCCACCCCTAGGGATTTATTAGGTTTGGGATGCTGGAGCATAGGATGTAGGTTGGAGATTGTTGTTAAGTGCCATTGATTTGGTTCCAACTCATAGTGACCCCATATAGGGTTTCCAAGGAGCAGCTGGTGGGTTTGAACCACCGACCTTGTCGTTAGCAGCCCAGTGCTTACCCTACACCAGGACTCATTAAGTAGGGTAGCAGTGGTACAGAGGTACTGGAAGGAATAGGAGTTGTGTTATTATGTGGAAATTCCTTGTCAAAAAGGAGAAAACATGATGGAAGCATAACAATTTTACATAATTCACAACTTCTTCAAGGACTGAGCATTAACTTTGCTGCCATTTTAATGAATATAATTTAAGATAGCACTTTTCTGGACATCCATAGTGTCTCATGATTCTTACATCTACAGTAGTTCTCAAATAATATAAGCACCCCTTGTGTTCAGGGCCCATACCTTCTCTGCCAAATGGAGATTTCCAACTGGTTCATAAAGAGGCATTGAAGAATAAAGTCTGTTTGTGTCCCTATTTTAGGAACATCTGTAACATTAATTGAAGACATACAATATGTCAGAGTCCTTGTAGCATAGTGGATTGCAAACTGGGCTGCTAACTGCAAGGTCAGTAGTTCGAATTTACTAGTCACTCTACGGAAGAAAGATGAGGCTTTCTGCTTCCCAAAAGATTTACAACCTCGGAAGCCCTATGAGTCAGAAATGCTATGAGACGGACTCCTTGTGTGGCGTTGTTGGATCAGTACTGGACTGAATACCACACGGTCAGCACTTCAACCCTACCAGCTGCTCCGGAAAACCTGTATAGGGTTGCTATGACTTGGAACCGATTCCACATCACTTAACACCACCTAACTTGGTGGCACACCACCACCAACGTCATGTGTCAGGCATGCTACTTCTCTTTTATTTCTCACAACACTAGTATGAAATAGCTATTGCTGTTGTTGTTAAGTGCCATTGAGTCAATTTTGACCCATAGTGACCCTGTATAGGGTTTCCAGGGAATAGTTGGTGAGCTTGAATTACCGACCTTGCATTTCAAACCAACCTTGCAGTTTAGCGCATTAACCCACAGAGCCACACCAGGGCTCTGAATTTTACAAGTGAGAAAACTATGACTCAGAGATAAAATTATTGGTCCCAGAACAAGTCTGGGCAGACTCAGCCTCTGAGTTATCCAAAGTTATGCATCCAAAGTTATGCATGCATCTCAGTCTCCACTGAGACCAGAACTAGATGATGCCCAGCCACCACTATGGACTACGTTGAAAAGAATCATCTTAGAAGGTCCTGGATAGAGTGGGAAGAAAACATGGAGTAAATCTCAAACTCATAAAGAAGACCAGGCTTATTGGTCAGTTAGAGACTGGTTGTTGTTGTTGTTAGGTGCCATCGAGTTGATACTAACTCATAGTGACCCTATGCACAACAGAACGAAACGCTGCCTGGTCCTGGGCCAACCTCACAATTGTTGCCACACTTGAGCCCATTGATGCTGCCACTTTGCCAACCCATCTCGCTGGGGGTCTTCCTCTTTTTCTCTGACCCTCCACCTTACCAAACCCCCAAAACTATGGCCTTTAGTTACTATTGTTATTGTTGTTAAGTGCTATTGAGTCGGTTCTGACTCATAGCTACCCTGTATAGGTTTTTTGTCAAGCAGCTGGTGGGTTTGAACTACAGACCTTGTGATTAGCTGTCCAGTTCTTATCCTACAGCACCACACCTAGAGTCCAGAGATGGAGAGAAAGCTCAACACAGCATGGCCATTTTGGAACATGTTGCAGTTGTGTGCTGTCGAGTCAAGTTTTGACTTGTAGTGGTTCTGTTTAGGGTTTCTGAGAGTGGCTGCTGAGTTTGAACTGCTACTTTGCTGCTACCAGTCCAGTGCTTATCCTACAGTATCACATCAGAGTCCTTAATTACCCTACAGGTATGGAAATGAACTTATCCCCTCCCCCCATCTTTCCTCCACTAAATTTTCAGCCAAACAACAGACAGGTTTATAAGGAGAACGATAACATGAGGGAGATATACCACTTTAGAATTTGCAACTGTTTGAGATTTAAAAAAGGCAGCATTTACTCAAGGACAATGTGTTCAGAAGGACTCAGGAAAGAAGGTGGAATGGAACCAGGAAACACGGGGAGGGAGGAAGGAAGATAAGTGATGTTACATTGTGGGGATCTCAGTTAACAAGATGAAACAAAATGTGTATGAATTATTGAATGGAAAATTCATCTGCTATGTAAACCTTCACCCAATTCATGATAAGATACAAAACAAAACCAAAGTCATGCATGTGTCATAGGGTTTCTCAGTCTCAGTACTACTGACATTTTGGGTTGGATAACCCTGGGTTATGGGGTTGTCCAATGAATCATGGAATCATAAGTGATATCCCTGACCTCTAGCCACTAGATGCCAGTAGCATTCTCCTCCCCCCACTGTTATAATTAAAAATGTCTCCAGACATTGACAGATGATCCCTGGGGAGCAAAGTCTCTGGCACTTGAGAACCACTGATGTATTAGAAGCTTTGGGGAGGTTTCAGACCAGTGCTGCCTTAGAGCTGGGAAACAGGGCCCTGCTCAGGCCCTGGCTTCTCTGGCCCTCCGTCAGTAGCTTCTTTCCCTATAGGCTGAAGAGTCCATGGGGCAAAGGCGATATGTCCACCTGAACCACATTTCCTTTAAACTAGATATTGTTGAGTTGACCCTGACATATAGTGATCCCATGTTTGCCATAGGATTTTCAATGGCTGATTTTTCTGAGGTGCCTCTGGTTAGACTTGAATCTCCAACCTTTTGGTTAGCAGCTGAGTGCATTAACTGTTTGCACAATCCAGGGCCTATATGGGCTGATTATCTAGGTGTATCCTCCTGGCTGTTAGAGTTGTATTCCTGGGCCCAAGGTAGCCAAAGGTGTATTGATGGGAGATAGGTGGATGAAATTTGACATTCAAATTAAGTTGTTTGGACACACACATCTGTGAAAGATCGCACTGAAGCAGGATGGTGTCAAAGTGGGGTAAGAAAGGGAAGGTACATGGACCAAGGGCTTCAGGCAGCAATGTTGGGGCAGACCAGTGCTACACCTCAGCTGCTGGTGTAACCAATGAGAGATGTGATGATAGGTCCCACACTTTTGACACCTCAGCTTGACAACCTTCTCCAATCCAAATTCACTGCCATTGAGTCGATTTCAACTCATAGTGAAATTACATGGGCTTTCTGAAGCTGTAAAAAATTTTTTTCCTTAAATTTTTATTGTGGATTTAATGAAAGTTTATAGGACAGATCATTAGTTTTACATTCAACAAATCATACAACTTGTTTCATCACAATGATTACAATCCCCTCCATGTACCATCAGTTAACAGTATTTCTCTCTATGCACTTTAGCTCTGTTTTTTTTTTTTGTTTTTTTTTTAATACTCAGGCATATATAATAACTTACACCACCAAAGGGCACATTCTGCAAGTCAGCCACCATCTCTTAGTCCCTCTCTTCCCATGAATCTAGAGTCCTCAGTCGCTCCCCCTCTCCATGTCCTTATCTCTGCCTCCATCTCTGGCATCGCTGCTTCTCTGGATAAGGTCCTGTATTCTGCTTGTGCTCATATCCCTTGATGGTCCTAGGGTCCTCTGTTTCTGGACTGTAAGATTACCACTCCCCTGTTTTTGTTACGAAACTTCTACCTTTACAATTGTGACAGATGCAATTAGTCATGATAACAATTACTTACCATTGAATCATAAGAATCTTATCCCCATCTATTTTAACCAGACCCATATAGACAAGATGAAAACTATTCAGTGGGGACTCTTTGTCCCCCACACTCTTAAACTAAACTCCCTCTTGAAACCTTGTAAGCCAGTCACTTAGTGCCTTTATCGTGAAGTTCTAAATCGTGAAGTTGTAAAGAAGGGGAAAGCCTCATCTTTCTCCCTCAAACCAGCTGGTGGGTTTGAACTGCTGACCTTGCCATTATCAGTCCAGTACTTATCCTACAGTGCCACCAGAGCTCCCTTGAAGACTTTAGAATCCTTATATTACAAACATAGAAAAACTCTTAGGACCTGAGGCTTTCTCTTAAGTCACATTTTCTGTAGAGAAATTTTCACTGTATTTACTTCTCATCTGTCCATCATTTCCCACAAAGCAGCAATTATTGTTTTTCCTCTGGAAACACAGAAAGGAGTCAAACCAATAAAGACACGTGGAGGAGTGTAGGTATGGCCAAGCTCTCTCAGGAGTTGAGAGATCCTTGCCCACAACAGTCTCATAGAGGACATATTCAATGCTATGCAGGAGTTCAATATTGTGTTCTAGTATTGGGTTCCCTCAAACCAATCACGTTGCTGTTGAGTCAATTCTGTAAATAATTGAGAGACCAGACTGCCAGCAGCAGCTGATCTTTCAGTTAGCAGATGAGAACTTAATCACTGAACAACTGGGGTAATATCCAAACAGGATAAGAATATATGCTTTAGGATTTCTGGTTTGGGGTCAGGTGAAGCAGAAACAGCTAGGAAAGGCTCCTCGGCAGAGGTGTGGAAAAAACAGAGAAGGAGCTTTCCTGGAGCAGAGCCAGAGTTTTGGATCTTGTATAAGGTGCTGGGTGCCAGTTTCCCACACCCCTCTGTGGCGAAATCTGATGGTGGAAGCAAAATATGGCTATTTCTGAATCAATTGGGATGATCGAATCCCTACAGGGCCCTCGGCCTGGGCTGAGATCAGAGGGTAGGGCCACAGCCAAGAAGATACAGTGATACAGCATTAAAAGGCCATGGAGCTACATTTGGAAAAAGAGGTGTAATGGAATTTTCATTTTTCACTTTTTATTTTTAACATTTCTTTCCTCCTCTCCCTGGTCGCACCCTCACTGACCAGCACGGACACCTTCAGGCAAGAGGGAGCGCACCCCCAAAAGGGTCCAGCATTGCACCCAGTTTTTCCATGGCACAGGGAGAGGGTTCATGAGAGCCCTATTGGTCCTGCAGGCTGGTTCTTATGACGTCTGACTCTGGGACCCAGCCCTAAAGTTGACCTTGGTGGAACCCTTTATCCTTGCCTGCACAGTCGGCCATGGTTTTATTTTTGGTTTTGAGTGGTGTTTTTTCTCTCTGCTTTTATATTGTTTCTGTTTTTGGTCTTTTTGATCTCACTCTTTTACTGGGGCTGGGAGCTTTCTCTACCTTATTCAAGAAGAGCAGCAAATGTGCTCATATAGCCAAGCTACAAGCATACCCTGTAATATCCCACCATTTGGACAAGAGCCAATATCAGCTGTTAGGCATTACACATGAAAAGGGAAGCTTATCTCAAGTTCACATCCACCAGGAGACACTTAGTACACTTAGAAACATAGCAACATCCATTCATTTAAGCATTAAAAACCCACCTAACTACTGAAAATATCCAAGAAAAAGAAAACAACAAATCTGAGCACATGTCCCAAAACAGAAAAGAGTAACTGAGACAAATGAGCTACAGGCAGACACAGACTTCCCAGTAGAAGAAGAGCAGGCTTGGATCTGCCTGAGAAGGAATTCAGAAGAATGATATGGAAGGAAACAAATTCAAATGCTCCACAAAAGGGTGGAGGAAAATAAGGCAGGAAAGTGTGACAGGAGCAATCAAACAAGATACATATAGCACTGGAAACAGTTACAAACCTTCATAAAGAGGTCCAGATGATTAATAATAAAATATCAGAAATGGACAATACACTGAAAGGGCAAAGGAATAAAACTGAAGAGATGGAAGCCAGAACAAGCAAACGGGAAGACAAATCTCTCAATACTGCTAAGATAGAAAAGCAAGCAGAAAAAAAGGATAAAAAAATCTGAAGAGAGCCTAAGATTCATGCTGGATAACATGAGGAGGAATAACTTAAGAATTATTGGCATCCCGGAACAGGAAGAATCACAAAAGTCTACAGAGGAGATAGTTGAGGAACTATTGGAAGAAAATTTCCCTAAAATCTTGAAGGATGAGAAGATAAACATTCAAGAAGTTGAATGAACCCCAGGAAGGATAGACCTAAAAAAAAAATCATGAAGACATACCATAATCACGCTCTCCAAAACCAAAAACAAGGAGAGAATGCTGAAAGCAACCAGGGAAAAGAGAAGTATTACCTACAAAGGAAAGCAAATCAGATCAAGCTCTGACTTCTCAGCAGAAACCATGCAGACAAGAAGGCAATGGGGAGACATGTATAAAACCCTAAAAGAAAAAAACTGCCAACCAAGAATCGTCTATCCAGCAAAACTGTCAATCAAATATGATGGTGCAATCAAAACATTCCAGGATAAACAGAAGCTACGCGATTTTGTCAATGTCAATCCATTACTTCAAAACATCCTAAAGGGAGTTCTTTGAACTGATAACCAGCAAGAACCGACAACAACCAGAGATTGACAGATGTGGCAACACTACCTGAAACTCAGTCAACAGATAGCAGAGTTCAGAACAGAAAAAAATGACAACAATGAATTCAGAGGGCCTGTGAAGCCAGTCAAAGATAAAAATATTAACAATGTCAAAGAAGGGAAAAATATAGGAACAGAGATTCAGGTGGTGAGGAGGTCAGGTAGATTGCAGGATACAATAGACTGTCTTAAATGCAGGGAAAACTTAATAGACTATAGGGTAACTCCAAAGAATATTAATACTTCACAACTTACCATGAAAATGAAGATCCAAGAAGAACAAGGAAACATTAAAACTAAGAAGAAACTGACAAGAATTAGCACAAAAAACATGAACTCAGCACAAGAAGGCATTCAGAACCAAGGAATGAGCAACACCACAAAAAAGTTAACATAATGACGCCAATTAATTCATACCTATAGATAATTACACTGAATGTCAATGGATTAACTGCACCAGTGAAAAGACAGAGAGTGGCAGAATGGATAAGAAAACAAGACCCTTCAATATGTTGCCTGCAAGAGACACATCTTACACACAAAGACAAAAACAGACTAAAAGTTAAAGGATGGAAAAAAATATACCAAGCTAACTGCAATAATAAGCAAGCAGGAGTGACAATACTAACCTCTGATAAAATAAACTTTAAGGCAGAACCTTGGATAAGAGATAAAGAAGGACACTATCTCATGATTAAAGGGTCAACTGAGCAACATGACATAACCATAATTAACGTCTATGCTCCCAATGAAAGCACATCAAGATATATAAAGCAAACCCTATTAGAATTGAAGAAAGAAATAGATAAATTAACAAATATAGTGTGAGATTTTAATACACCACTTTCAAAAAAGGATAGAACACCCATAAAGAAACTTGACAAAGTTACAGAGGAACTAAACAGCACAAACAACCAACTTGACCTCATAGATGTGTACAGAGCATTCAATCCAACAACAGCACATAACGCATTCTCCAGAATTGACCATGTATTAGGTAACAAAGCAAGCCTGCATAAATTTAAAAACATCAAAATACTACAAAGCATCTTTTCAGACCCACAATGTCATAAAGCTAGAAATCAACAATAAGAAGATGAAGGAAATAAAGTTGAACACATGAAAACTGAATAAAAACTCTGCTGAAAAGTGACTAGATACTATAAGAAATTTTACATGAATTCAGGAAGTTCCTAGAAACAAACAAGAATGAAAACACAACATACCAAAATCTTTGGGACATGGTGAAAGCGGTGCTGAGATGACAATTTATTGTGATAAGTGTGCACATCCAAAAAGAAGAAAGAATCTAAATTAACACTTAACACAGCATCTCCAACAATTAGAAACAGACCAACAGAGGGAACCTACAG
>NW_006408597.1:12488050-12489247 GCF_000296735.1 Chrysochloris asiatica
CAAAGGAAATCAAAAGGATAATAACAGAATACTATGAAAAGTTGTACTCCAACAAATTTGAAAATTTAGAAGAGATGGATACATTTTTAGAAAAACACGACCACCTAAACTTACACAGAATGAAGTAGAAAACTTAAACAGACCATAACAAAAGAAGGAATTGATCAGGTCACCAAAAAATTCCCAACCAGGTCCAGATGGCTTCACTGGTGAGTTCTACCAAACATTCAGGGAAGAGCTGTCACCAATCTGACTCAAATTATTCCAGAAGATAGAGGAGGATGGAAAACTTCCTAATACGTTTTATTATATATACCAAAACCAAGGAAGGACGTCACTAAGAAAGCAAATTATAGACCAATATCCCTCATGAACACAGATGCAAAATTTCTCAACAAGACCCTAGCCAACAGAATCTAGCAGCACATTAAAAAAATAATACTTCATGACTAAGTGGGATTCATATCAGGGATGCAAGGATGGTTTAACATTATAAAAGTGATCAATGTAATCCACCATATAAATAAGAAAAAAGAAAAGAACCACATGATCATATTGATTGATGCAGAAAAGGCATTTGACAAAATCTAGCATCCATTTCTGATACAAACACTCAGCAAAGTACGAATTGAAGGGAAATTCCTCAACATAATTAAGAACATATATACAAAACCAACAACCAACATTACTCTCAATGGAGAGAAACTGAAAGCCTTCCCTCTGAGAACAGGAACCAGACAAGGATGCCCTTTGTCACCACTCCTATTCAATATTGTGCTGAAAGTCTTAGCAAGAGCTATACGGCAAGACAGGGAAATTAAAGACATCCAAATTGGCAAAGAGGAAGTAAAATTCTCTATATTTGCAGAGGATATGGTCCTATACATAGAAAACCCCAAAGACTCAGTAAAAAAGCTACTAGACCTCAGTGGAGGATTCAGCAAAGTAGCAGGGTATAAGATCAACATACAAAAATCAGTTGGATTCCTCTACAGTAACAATGACAGCTCTGAAAAGGACATTAGGAAAGCAATGCCATTTACAATAGCTGCCCAAAGGATGAAATATCTAGGAATAAATGTAACTAGGGAAACAAAGGACCTATACAAAGAAAACTACAAAACACTACTACAAGAAACCAAAAGAGACTTACAAAAATGGAAGAATATACCAAGCTCCTGGATAGGAAGACTTAAC
>NW_006408597.1:12506384-12509192 GCF_000296735.1 Chrysochloris asiatica
ATCGGGCTGCAAACCTTAAGGCCAGTGGTTCGAAACTACCAGCCGCTCCGCGGGAGAAAGATGAGGCTTTCTACTCCCGTAAAGATTTACACCTTTGGAAACCCTGTACAGGGTCGCTATGGGTCGGACCCGACTCGATGGCACTTAACAACAACAACAATAATAAAACTCAAGGGGAATACATGAGCAGGCATATGGGCTTGCTGCTGACCACGTTGGTCACCAATAAGGGGAAGAGGGGGAAAAACAGAGATGAAGTTGTGAGCCAACCACAATCAATAGACTCCTGTTAACCTGGTTTGAGACCTGGTTAACCAGCAGCATGACAAGACCTGGGGACTTCTGGGCCCAGGGACAGGGACATGGTCACAGAGGACCATAGTGGAGTGTGAAATACCCAGCAGATATGAAGTGAGGGGTGTTACACTGGAACATCCATACTTGCAGATAGTACCCACTTGACCTGGCTTCAATGGCTGGATGATCAGAACTCGACTAGAGGAAGAAAGAAGAGGGGAGAAAAGAGTAATCCATTACAATTTGATGAACTGGACCTATGCTTGTTGATGCAGTAGGTCAAAGGCAGGAACAAATCTTTACAGCAAGGATCATTTCCACCCACTTGGTAGACAGGGTCAACAAGAATGGGCAACTTATACATTGGCTACCCAAAATGGGGTGGGGAGGGAGGTGTACAAAGTCAAGAAGTGACTGGCTTATAAGCTTTCAATAGAGAACCTAGTCCCAGAGGGTATGTGGAAAGGTAGAATCTCCACTGAGTGGTTTCCAACATGGCTGGAGGGGGCTGATGAAAGGAGATGGGGATAAGACTCTTGTGAATCAGTAGTGAATGACTGCTATCAGGACTGACTGTGAGTGTTGGAAAGGTAAAGGTAGACAGATGTTTTGTAACAAAAGGAGGGAAGTGGTAGATTTTGCAGTCCAGGAGCGGAGGTCCCTGGGACCATCAAGGAGGAAAGTGAAGTGTGGGACCCTATCCAGAGAAGCAGTGACGCCAGAGATGGAGGCAGAGATGATGACGTGGAAAGATGAAACGGCTGGGGACTTTAGAATCAGGGAGGGAGAGGGGCTATGTGCTGACGGCAGGGAGGCAGGCTTGAGGGGTGTACCCTTTGCTTGTTTGATGATGCATTCAGGAGATTGTAATCATTGCAATGCAATGAAATATGATAGGATGAATGTAAAGTTAATACTCTCCCATGTAAACTATCACATAATTCACAATAATAATAATAAAAAAGCTATTTTTTGACTTGCAGAAATGTCCACAGTAGAGCATAAGTAAAACAAACTAGATCATGGTGATGTGTGCAGAGTAGAACTACTCCATAGGTTTTCCAAGACTGTGACCTTCCAGAAGCAATTTGCCAGGGCTGTCTTCTGAAGTGTCTCTGGGTCAATTCTCACTGTTAGCCTTTTGGCTCCTGGTGGTGGTGGTCGTATGCACGGAGTGAGTTCTGACTCATAGTGTTTCCAAGACTATAAATCTTTAAGGGATCAGAAAGCTTCATCTTTCTCCCATATGGCCCAGCAACTCCACTCCTCAGTGTATATCCTGGTTGGTTGGTGGTTATATGCTGTGGAGTCAATTCCAACTCATAGTAACCCTGTATAAGGGTTCCCAGGTTTTTAATCTTTACAGGAGCAGAAAGCCTCATTTTTTTCCTGTGGAGTGGCTGGTAGATTCTAACTGCTGACATTGCAGTTAGTAGTCCAATGCGCAACCCACTCCGCTACTAGGACACTTTTTTGGCTAGTAGTCAACTGCTTAGCCCTCTGTGCCATGCAGACTCTATATCACATACATTTGCTGTTGAGTTGACCGCCATTCACAACCGAACACAATGCTATCCGGTCCTGCTTCAACCTCATGGTCTGTTGGGGCCTGGACTGTTGTTCTCTGTAGGGTTTCCACTGGCTGGTTTTGGAAGTCGATTGCCAGACCTTTCTTCCTAGTGTGTCTTAGTCTGAGAGCTCCACTGAAACCTGTTCAGCATCACAGCAACAAGCAAGTCTTCACTGATAGGGTGGGAGCTAACCATGAGGTACACATACCATGGATCAAATCTGGGTCTCCTGCATGTTGTTGTTAAGTCCCATCGAGTTAGTTCAGATTCACAGCCATTTTGTAAAGGGTTTCAGTGATTATCCTACAGTGCCAACCAGGACTCCTGCATGGAAAGTGAGAATTCTACAAATGGAACTGCTAACATCTCACACCATATCTTTATATAAATGTAACAGTAACCATTTATAGAATACTTGGATTTACTGTGCACCAAACTCTGGCCTCTTCCAATCAGTCGGCCAGATAGTTGTCTTCCAAATATTCTAAAGAGAGGTTACCCAATGGAATGCAGAAATTATCGGACAATCTCTTTGATATCTCAAGCTAGTAAAGTTTTGCTAAAGGTAATACAGAAACGGCTACAATCATACATTGACAGAGAACTTCCAGAGGTTCAAGTTGGATTCAGAAGAGGCTGGGGAATGAGAGATATCATTGCTGATGTCTGGTGGATCTTGGCTGGAAAGCAGAGAATATCAGAAAGATGTTTACGTATGCTTTATTGACTACGCAAAGGCTTTCAATTGTGTGTATCATGACAAGCTATTGACAACATTGAGAAGTATGAGTATTCCAGAACACTTAATTGTTCTTCTGAGAAATCTGTACCTGGACCAAGAAGCAGTTGTTTGAACAGAGCATAGGAACACTGAATGTTTTAAAATTGGGAAAGATGTGCGACAAGGTTGTGTTCTTTCACCATACTTATTCAACCTGTA
>NW_006408597.1:12509892-12514046 GCF_000296735.1 Chrysochloris asiatica
CATTGATGGAGTCAAGTGTGGCAGCAGTAGTAAGGTTGGCCCAGGATCGGACATTGTTTCGTTCTGCTGTGCATGGGGTCACTATGAGTCGGTTCTGACTCGATGACACCTGGCAACAACAAACTCTGGCCTGGGAGCATGATGACTGTGTAGGATAAACACTTGACTGCTAACCACATGGTTGGTAGTTCAAATCCACCATCTGCTCCTCAGAAACCCTATACAGGGTTGTTATGCATCAGGACTGATGTGATGGCACTTAACAACAACACCACTACTTTAAATGAAATTTACCTTAATTACTTTTTCTAACTGGTATTTCTGTTTTAAGTTAAAGTAAGTGATTTTTTAAAAATGTTTTATTGTGAATTATGTGATAGTTTACATGGGAGAACATTAGTTTTACGTTCATTCTATTGTATATCGTTTCATTGTCATGGTTACAATCCCCTCCATGCATCATCAACCAACCAAAGGGTATACCCTGCAAGCCTACCCCCCACACTCCCCCAAAGTAATTGATTTTTGACTGTTAATTTTCCAGTTAGCCACTGCATTGAGTCATCTTATTATTTTTTTATTGAAGTGAAATTCACATAATACAAAATTAATCATTTTAAAGTAAACTATTCAGTGGAATTTTAGTAGTCACAGTGTTTTGCAACTACCATCTTTATCTTGTTCCAAAATACTTTCATCACTCCAATAGAAACCCATGTTACCATGAACCATCTTATTTTTTCAAGGGGGTTTTAGAAATGGCTGTGAAACCCATGGACATCATTGGGTTATATGGGCTTGCTGCTGGTGGAGCTGGTTGTGACAATGCAAAGATGAGGCAGGCTACAGGTCTCTTGCCTCATAAACTGTGGGAAGCCCCACAACTGTGAGCTTTTTCCGTTATGATTCACAACTCTTCAATCTTCCTTCCTTGTAGGTAGCACCACCCACTTCCAAGGTAAAGCTGACCTGCTTCCTGTGCTCTTTGTTTCTCTCTTAAGGAATGTTGTCAGTACTGTTGAGTCAGTACTGACTCATAGTGATCTTATACACAACAGAAGGAAACACTTCCTGGTCCCGTGCCAACCTCATAATCATTGTTATGCTTGAGCCCTTTGCTATTGCCACTGTTCTGATCCAACTCATTTGGGATCTTCTCTTTTTCACTGACCCTCCACTTTGCCAAACATGATGTCCTTCTCCAGGGACTGGTTCCTCCTAATATTTGAAGTATGAGCCACCAATTCTAGCCATCTTGGCTTCTAAGGAACATTCTGGCTGTACTTCTTCCAACGCAGACTTGTTTGTTCTTCTTGCAGTCCATGACACTTTTAATATTGTTGTTTTTAAGAATAGCTCTTGAAATTCCAGGAGTAAAAAGGTTTGGATTTGGGTTTTGGGATGAGCACTGTAGAAAAAAATGGACCCAAGACTTCTACAAGTCTCTACCCCCATCCTCAGCCTGTTTGGAAATAGTTTGAAAATTTCTTACTGAAATGACCCTGAGGCCTCCTTTGGCCAGTCACATGCCTAGGTGTTGTGGCCAAGAGTAATTGGTGCTTTCACATGGCCAGAGCTGAGCTATGTGCTGCCAGAGCTGGCCAAGAAGCCCTGGGGACTGGGTGAAGGTGGAGGGGTGGAAGTGAAGGCAAAAAGCCCAGAAAGCCAGTTTTGTTTGCAATTGTATATACCTAGGGACTTGCATAATATTCTGGTATTATTTGTATAAACAAAATTTTATTCTTAATAAATTTCTCACATTCTTTTAAATTTAATTACATAAGTAATCCATTTTTTCCCCTGATGTTGTAAATTTGTTTTCTATTTTACTTTTGTCTATCACAGAGTCCAGGGTTACTATTTGTGTGGGTATGTATGTGTGTTGTGCTAGGCACTAAAAGACAGTAAAACAGTGACGACCTAGGCCTGGCCTTCAATGAGTTCCTTTGACTACAAGCCCATGGCTCCCTACCTCCATACTATGCAGCCTCTTTGGTCTTTTCCCTCAGGTGCAACTGTACCTGAGGTTGTGGGACTGAATTGATTAGATTTACAGAGACAAATGTGGGGTAAAGTTGAGTCATGAATGAAGAGACCACTCCCAGTGGATCATTGTGCCAGGAAACATTCAACTTCTATTCAAAGTTTCACCTTGAGAAGCTCTGGTGATGTGGTGGTTAAGCACTCATCTGAAAGGTTGATGATTCTCACCCACCAGTTGCTCCACTGTAGAAAAATTAGGCCATCTGTTTCCATAAAGATCACAGCCTTGGAAACCCTATGGCACAGTTCTACTCTGTCATATAGTCGCTATGAGTTGGAATTCCACTAGACAACAATGGGTTTGATTTCTTGTAGCCCTGCACCCTCTGAACTCCTGCCTTGGGCTTTGGTTGGGTCCCTTTGGTATTGAATGCTGGTCTTCAATGGGTACCACAGTCTTAGATCTAGGAATCAGAGGGTTGGGGCCCCTCATGGGTGTGACACGAGACTGATCCTGGAACACTTTTGGATTATGCCTGGACTGCTTAGTTCAGTTCTCCTTTTCGTCTTCCTTCCTAAGCAATCTCATTAAGCTTGAAAAAATGGTTGCATTCTAATTCTATCAAACTTTTTTTGTTGGTTAGCTAAAGCAATTGTATAAAAAGAATTTCCCTTTATTAGATAATTAGTTACTGTAGATACAAATGTTATAGAAAATGTAAGAAAAAAAATCTCTTTCCACTTATTTACCAGTTTTGGGGATAAGAAATTAACACCCTAGCAATTTCCAAAGGTCTCCAATGATTTTTATTACCATTATCAATTAATTAAATATTTGTCATGTATTTTAATCTTGCACTTGTTTTCTTTACTGATGGTGAAATTGTTCAATATTTGTCCAGTAGAAATTTATTCAGGTTGATTCCTGAGTTTCTTTGACACAGTCATAGTAGTCTTTGATATTTTTCTTGCTATTAGTATCATAAGATATTTCAGACTTATCTTAGACAGTTCCTGCTCCAGAACTGGGATGAGCTATTTTTCTTTCTTTTTTGAAATATTTTATTGTGACTTGAGTGAATGTTTACAGAGCAGGTTATCAGTTTTGCATTCAACACTTTATTTCATCTCAATGATTGCAATCCCCTCCCTGTAATAATAGTTATTCCACTTCCTCCCTGTGGTTCTTATTTCCATTCCACTCTCTTCCCTAACCCTTCTGAACTTTATCCTTAGGCAAATGTCCTTTTGATCTTGAAGGGCTGACCATTCCATAGTGAGTTACCTTACTAGTGTTCTTGTTCTCCTTATATAACTATCTAACACTTAGTGGAAAATTGAGTCACAAAGGTGAGTTCCATTCTAAACCTGAAAGATGGCTGAGGGTCATAGTCTCCAGTTCCATCAGTCTCTTTCTGACCAGTAAGTCTGTTTTTTTTTTTTTTTTTTTACACTATTTTGAGTTTCGTTCTACAGTCTCCCACTCTATCCAGGACCTTCTAATGAGGAGGTTAAAACAGTTGGTAGTGGTAGCTGGGCACCATCTGGTTCTTAAGGTCTCAGAATTGTGGACACTGATGTCCACTGGACTGATTCCAAGCATCTTCAATTGCATCACTCTTTTCCTCCACACATGGAGAGAACAATAGTTGCACCTTAGATGGCCACTCATGAGCTTTAAAGATCCCAGTTGATACCAAAGAAGAATGTAGAACACTGTCTATGGGGTGGGAACGATTTTATGCCTATTAACCATGGTGTCCCTGAGGCTATGGACCTGAGTCTCCTTAAGGTGTTTGGTAATGTCTAATACAGTTTCATCATTTTTTCCCCCTGTATGTTCTACTTCTTGGAGTCTTGATGTAGCTCTGTAGGGTAAGCATTTGACTGCAAGGTTAGTTTGAACTGCAAGGTCTTTCTCACTAGTCTCTGCCTTTATGCTTAGATGTTCTTCGTGGGAAAAGTTGGAGACAAGACAGGTAGATCTTTGACCTACCTTGGAACTCAAACCTGTACTTTTAATTCAATCAATGTTCAGGGAAGAATTTTGCCTTGCTAGTTAGGAGTTCTATGGAGCTCTGGTAGCGTAGTGGTTACGAATCGGGCTGCGAACCTTAAGGTCAGCGGCTCGAAACTACCAGCTGTACCGCAGGAGAAAGATGAGGCTTTCT
>NW_006408597.1:12515005-12518714 GCF_000296735.1 Chrysochloris asiatica
CTCCTGCCTACTAGCACACAGCCTTTCTCATTCCATGGGTCTAAGTTCTCAGCTGCTCTAGCTCTCCATTCCACCTCTGGTGTCACTGTTTCTTTGGTTAGGATCCCACACTCTGCTCATGCTCTTCCCTCTTGATGGTCCTAGGGTCCTCTGTTCTTGGAATGAAAGATTAACTACTACCCCCATTTTGTTACACATCCTGCCTTTACCGTTGTGACAGTCACAATTAGTCATGATAATAATTCCACACTATTGATTCAAAAGAATCCTATCCTCATCCTTCCCAATCCCCTTTCACCAGCCCTATCTAGACAAGAGGATTCAGTAGGGATTCTACCGTATCCCCGCCCCCACTCTGAAACTAAGCACATTCTTGAAAATTCATAAGCCAGCCACTTAGTGCCTTTATAAGCCCCCTATTTTTGGTAGCCAAAGTCTAAGTTGCCTGTGCCTTTCAACCCTGTGTGCCAAAGGGATAGGATTGATCCTTGATGTGAAAACTCCTTCCCTCTCGGTTGGAATTTTGAGTAACTACATCCATAAGCAAGGTCAAATTCATCAAATTGTAGCAATTTACATTTGCTTCCTGTATAAAACTTCATTATCTTCCTCTAGTTGAGTTCCTTGGAGGCCAAGATGGCTAAGCTTCGTCTCTCATACTTTGGACATATTGTCTGGAGGGAACAGTCGCTGGAGAAGGATATCATGCTGGGTAAGGTGGAGGGTCAGAGAAAAAGAGGAAGACCCCCAATGAGATAGATTGGCCAGGTGGCATCATTGATGGGCTCAAGTGTGGCATTGGTAGTGAGGTTGGCCCAGGATCGGACATTGTTTCATTCTGCTGTGCATGGGTCGCTATGAGTCGGTTCCGACTCTATGGCACCTGACAACAACAACAACAGTTGAGTTCTTATCAGGAAGTGATCCAAGCTAGGTCAAATGGGTACTATCATCAAATTTGGGCATTCTTACATGCCTCCATCCACTTCAGATCAGCTGGTCACTTCACTCTCAGCTCTAGCCCCCAGTGATTAGGTCAGTGTCAATGGGCTCAGGAATTCTTAAGTCTTCCCAGACTTCAGACCAACCAACTGTTCCTCTTCTCTCTCTCTCAGCTCAAGGTTGATGGGTGTCTATGGAACATGGTCTTCATTGCTGCTTTTGTTCCATTTCCACTTACAAGTAGACCAACATGACCAGCATCACGCTTACAAGCTTACTTATGTGTTCCCTTTGAGTTTCAGTGTTGGTAGGTGGTTTATACTGATAGGCTGGCTTTTTTTTTTTTTTTTTTGTCTTGATGGCTCCCAGGTGAACAGTTTGCTTGTTCTTGCAATAGCCAGTCTGCCTTTTTTTTTGCCCCCTGCTGGTCTTTCTTTCAAGAAGTATCTTCTGTTTCTCTAGTTGGTCCGGGTTGGTCTACATGTCCTTTCAAGTGGGATGTCCCTCCTCAAAAGGTTCTGGATAGGGCTCAGGATTCCACCTAAGGTCCCATACTCTACAAAGGTTTAACAAGAAGCATATTTCACTGGGCAAATTCTAGTACCCCTTTTAGCTATTCCAGTCAGTTATAGGCTGAAGATGGTCTTATAAGATTTCTGTAATCATATTTCCCAATATTCCTTTATATCCCACTTAAATGTCTATTTTTACAATAGTAGGCAGGGGAAACCAATATCCATAAGGCAGTCAAGGATTTTAACATTATTTCCCCTCCTTTACCCATTCAGACTATGCCTTGATCCCTGTATCACAGAGGATACATCACTATTTACTTCTGTCCCATTTAGTCCTTGCAAAGCTCTCTAAGTTTCCCCCTATCTTCCTTGTTGTTCCTCCCTGCTCCACCTCCTTGTGTATTGCCCTTCCCTTTCCTGTATATTGCCTTCCCCATCACTTGAGCTATGATGTGTCTATTCCCTAACTTGTACCTTACTGTTCCCTTCCTCCCACTCTTGCTGTTGTTAAGTGCTGTCGAGTCAATTCTGACCCATAGTGACCCTGTATAGGGTTTCCAAGGAGCAGCTGGTGAGCTTGAACCACCAACCTTGTAGTTCCAATGACTTTTCAGTCTGATGCATTAGCCCACAGTGCCACACCAGGACCCACCCTTGGTAACCATCAAATAATTTTTCTTTTAGTAGCTTAAGAAATCTTTTCTTAAGCTTTTACAATAATGGTATTATGAAGTATTTGTCTGTTTGTGACTAATTTCATTCAGAATAAATGTCTTCAAGGGTAATCCATGTTATGATATATTTTGCTGCTTCATTGTTATTCTTCAAGGTAGATTAGTCTTCTATTGTGTGTATGTACCAAAGTTGCAAAATATTTTTTTCTCATTCTGTGGGTTCCCTTTTCACTCTCTTGGTGACATCTTTTGCTGTACATAAGTTTCTAATTTTTAGTATTTCCCAATCATCTATTTTGTCTTTTTATTTGTGCAATTTTTGCAATGTTTGATAATCTATGACTTCCCTGAATTAGAATCCTTCAATTTATCTTTCTCTGTTTTTTCATCGATGACCTTTATAGTTCTGGGATTTACCTTTAGGTCTTTTATCCATGTTGAACTGGTTTTTGTATATGGTGTGAGATATGGGTCTCATTTCATTCTTTTGCATATTGACTTTTAGTTTTGCCAGCACCATTTGTTGAAGAGACTATCTCCTCCCCATTCAATGTATATTGGCCCTTTGTTAAAGATCAGTTGGCTGTATGTGAATGGGTTTACTTCTGCATTCATAATTCTGTTCCATTGATCTATGTAATTTCATTGTACCAATACCAGGTAGTTTTGACCACAGTAGGCATGTAGGAAATTTTGGAATCAAGGAGTTAGAGGTCTCCAACTTTGTGCTTCATAAGTAGTGCTTTGCTTATCTGAGGACTCTTTGCTTTCCATATAAAGTTTATAATAGTTTTTTCCATCTCTTTAAAGAATGTTGTTGGAATGTGGAATGGAATTGCACTATTTCTGTAAATTGCTTTGGGTAGTACTGGCATTTTTCAAAATGTTAAATCTTCCTATCCAAGAGCATGGTATATTCTTCCATTTTTAAAAATCTCTGTTGGTTCTTGTAGTAGTGTTTTGTGGGATTTTTTGCATAGGTCTTTTTTCCTCTGGTTAGATTTCATCCTTTGGGTGGTTATTGTAAATGGTATTGTTTTTCTAATTTCCTTTTCAGAACTTTCATTATCAGTATAGAGAAATCCAACTGATTTTTGTATGTTGGTCTCATACCCTGCCACTTTGCTGAATCTTCCAATAAATTCTAGTAGTTTTTTTTTTGCTGAGTCTTTGGGGTTTTATATGTACAGGATCATAACATTTGCAAATAGAGAGAGTTTTATGTCTTCTTTGACAATTTGGATGCCTTTAATTTCCTTATCTTGCCTTATAGCTCAGGCTAAGACTTCCAACACAATATTGAATAGGAGTAGTGATAAAGGGCATCCTTGTCTGACTCCTGTTTGCAAAACAAAAGCTGTCAGTTTCTGTCCATTGAGAGTGATGTTGACTGTTGGCTTTGTAAATATACTCTTAATTATGTTGCAGATTTTCCCTTCTATTCCTACTTAAGGAGCTCTGGTAGCGTAGTGGTTACGAATCGGGCTGGGAACCTTAAGGTCAGCGGTTCGAAACTACCAGCCGCTCCGCGGGAGAAAGATGAGGCTTTCTACTCCCGTAAAGATTTACACCCTCGGA
>NW_006408597.1:12518814-12543689 GCF_000296735.1 Chrysochloris asiatica
TCTACTCCCGTAAAGATTTACACCCTCGGAAACCCTGTACAGGGTCGCTATGAGTCGGAACCGACTTGACGGCACTTAACAACAACAACAACAACATTCCTACTTAGTTGAATAAACATCCATTGAATGTTTATCAAATGCTGAATATTTATTCAACCAAGTAGGAATTGAAGGGAATGGGTTTTGGATTTTGTCAAATGCCTTTTCTGCATTAATTGATATGATCATGTGATTCTTTCCCTTTTAAAATTTATTTATAGGGTAAATTACATTGATTGTTTTGTAATATTTAACCATCCTTGCATTCCTCATATGAATCCCACTTGGTTGTGATGTATTTTTTTTTGATATGTTGTTGAATTCTATTGGCTAGGATTTTGTTGAGAATATTTGCATCTATGTTCATGAGTAATTGTTGTTAAGTGCCATCAAGTTGGTTCTGACTGTATAGGGTTTCCAAGGAGTGGCTGGTGAGCTTGAACTGCTAACCTTGCAGTTCAAATTGACCTTGCAGTCCAGTGCATTAACCCACAGCACCACACCAGGACTCCTTTCATGAGGGATATTAGTCTATATTTTTCTTTTTTAGTGATGTCCTTTCCTGGTTTTGGTATGAGTATTATGCTTGCTTCATAAAATGCATTAGGAAGTTTTCCATCCTTTTCTGTATTCTGGAATAGTTTGAGTAGAATTAGTGGCAGCTGTTATCTAAATGTTTGGTAAATTTCATCTGTGAAGCCATCTGGGCCTGGACTTTTTTAGGTTAGGAGTTTGATAACCTGAATAATTTCTTCTTTGGTTATGTTGTTGTTATGTGCCGTGGAGTCAGTTCCAACTCATAGCGACCCTGTGCAGGGTTTCCGAGGCTGTAAATCTTTACGGGAGCAGAAAGCCTCATCTTTCTCCCACAGAACAGCTGGTAGTTTCAAACTGCTGACCTTGCGGTTTGCAGCCTGATTCGTAACCACTACCCTATAGGTTTGTTCAAGTTTTCTACTTTACCCTGTGTAAGTTTAGTTAGGTTGTGTTTTTCTAAAAATATATCCTTCTCCTCTAGATTTTCAAATTTGTTTGAGTACAACTTTTTGTTAGCCTTTTTATTTATCCATTGATTGTCTTGTAACATACATTAGTTGTGTCTTCCCCCTGTTTTCTTTTGTTAGATTTGCCAATGGTTTGTCAATTTTGTTAATCTTTTCTTATGAAAACCAGCTTCTTGTCTAGTTGATTCTTTCTATAATTTTTTGTTTCCTACTTCATTTATTTCTGCTCTAATCTTTATTATTTCTTTTCTTCTGGTGACTAGGTTTACGTTGCTTGTCTTTTTCTAATTGTTGGAGATGTTGTTTTAATGTGTTGATTTTGATTCTTTCTTCTTTTTGAATGTGTGCACTTATTGTTTTAAATTGTCCTCTCAGTGCTACTTTTGCTGTGTTTCACAGGTTTTGGTATGTTGTGTTCTCATTCTCATTTCTAAGAATTTTTAAATTTCACTTTCAATTTGTTCTACTACCCAGTAGCTTTAAAGCAGAGTGTTATTCAGTTTCCATGATTTTGACTTGATTTCCTTGGGCTTTTTTTTTTTTTTTTTTTTTAATTGTTGATCTATTTGTTTATTGTTGATTTATAATTTTATAGCATTGTGATCTAGAAGATGCTTTGCAGTATTTTGATGTTATAAAATTTATGGAGACTTGCTTTGTGGCCTAACATATGGTCTTCTGTGGAGAATGTTGCATGTGCATTGGAAAAGTATGTGTATTGTGCTATTGTTGGGTTGCATGTTCTGTACAAATCTATGAAGTCAATTTGGTTGATTGTGTTGTTTAGTTCCTGTGCCTTTGATGATTTTCTTTCTAGTTGTTCAGCCTTTTTTTGAAAGTGATGTATTAAAATCCCACTATTATTCTAGATTTGTCTGTTTCTTTCTTCAATTCCATTAAGGTTTGCTTTATGTATTTTGGGGCTCTTTCATTGGGAGCATAGATATTTACTATGGTTATGTCCTCTTGTTCAATTGACCCTTTAATCATGAGATAATAACCTTCTTTGTCTCTTATGCTGCTTTTTGCCTTAAATTTTATTTTATCAGAGGTTAGTGTTGCCACTCCTGCTCATTTTTTATTGCAATTAGTTTGGTATATATTTTTCTATCCTTTAAGTTTTAATGTGTTTTTGTCTTTGTGAGTAAGGTGTGTCTCTTGTAGACAGCATATTGAAGGACCATGTTTCCTTATCCATTTTGCCACCCTCTGTCCCTTGACTGGTGTATTTAATCCATTGACATTCTGTGTAATTAACAATAGATATGAATTAATTGCTGTCATTGTTGTGTGTGTGTGGTACTGCTGATTTATTTGTTCTGCATGCCTTCCTGTGCTGAGTTCATTTTCTCTCTGTGTGTGTTTTCTTGTCAATTTCTTCATAGTTTTAATGTTTCCATGTTCTTTTTTTCTTGGTTTCTGTTTTATCCTGAAATCTACCTGACCTTCTCACCATGTGGATCTCTTCCTATATTTTCCACTTCTTTCTCACTGTAGTTATTATGATTATAGACTGACCTCCTCCAGAGATTGCCATGAATATCAATATCTGGTTGTTGTCTACTCTTGTTGGTTCTCAGTCCAAATAACTCCCTTTAGTATATTTTGAAGCACTGGGTTGGCTTTTACAAAGCCTCTTACCTTCTGTTTATCCTGGAATGTTCTGATTTCACCACCATATTTGATTGATAACTTTGTTGCCTAAATGACTCTTGGCTGGCAATTTTTCTCTTTCAGAGTTTTGTGTGTCTCTCCCATTGCCTTCTTACCTGCATGGTTTCTGTTGAGGGATCAGAGCTTAATCTTACTGGGTTGCCTTTGTAGGTAACACACCTTTCCCCCCAGCTACTTTCAGGATTCTCTCCTTGTGTGATTTTGGAGATTTTGATTATGATACATCTTGGTGATTTTCTTTTGGGGTCTATCCTGCCTGAGGTTCATTCAGCTTCTTGAATGCTTATCTTCCCATCTTTCAAGATGTTAGGGAAATTTTCTTCCAGAAACTCTTCAGCTATCTCTTCTGGGGTTTTCTTTGATCTTTCCTGTTCTGGGACTCCAATCACCCATAGCCAACTCCTTTCTTGCTCCTACTTCACATCTTACTCCTACTAAGCATTTGATCCCCTTATTTGTCCCTTTATCTGAAATTCCGAGTTCTGGGACTGTCTCCTGAACTTATTTCATCTGATATTCCATGTTTTTACTGCCGGAGGTCTGCACAGCCTTTCTGCTTAGTCCCTCCTCTGCTCATTTTTAAATTGGGTTATTTATCTTTTTCTTGTAGAGCTGTTGAAGTTTTCTATAAACTATTATGTCATTGCAAAACAAATTTCCTCTGTCTGTGGGCTCTCTTTTTAGTCTTTTGGTGAATATTTTGATGCATGTAAGTGTCTAATTTTTAGGAGGCGCCAGTCATATGTTTTATTTCCTACTCTTTGTGTGCTTTGTTTGGTAGTGTATGTGTGCCATGAATCAGAACCCCTAAGTAGAGATCAGATATTTTTCAAAATAATTCTGACTCCTTTCATTTATTTTATTTTTTCAGCATTTAAAAAACATGTGAATTGAATAAAGATTTACAGAGTAGATCATAAGTTTTACAATGAACAAACCATGCACTTTTTTCATCTCAATTATTGAAATTCTCCCAGGGTAATCATTTACCCCACTTTCTCCCTGTGTTTCTTGTTTCTGGCCCCCCTTTTCTATTCTTCTGAACTTTGTCCTTGGGTAAATGCTTCTCTTTTGATCTCAAATGATTGTCCTTTTTTTTTGGTGTGACTACCTCACTAGAATTGTGGCTTCCACCTCTCTATATCAATTGCATGGCTGAAAATTGAGCTGTGGAGGTGAATTCAGTTCCAGACTTGAAGGGTGACCCAGTACCATAGTTTCTGGGTTCCACTAGTTTCTTTCTGAGGAGTAATGAGAATGATATTTAGAGACAATATTCTGTGTGCTTGGGTGCTCATTACTGTTGGGTTGTTCATTTTGCTAGACCTTTACAGTGGACAGAGCTAGAAAAAAAATTGAGTGTATATATGTATATATTTAAGGATAAAATTAGCCAACATTCAAAGAGAATAAATGCTGGACTGCTGGTTACAAGGTCAGCAGTTCAAACCTACCAACCACCTCTTGGAAACCCTATATAGGGTCTCTATGAATCAAAGTCAACTGTTGTTGTTAGGTGCCATTGAGTCAGTACCGACTCATAGTGACCTTATGCACAGCAGAACAAAACACTGCCCGATCCTGGGCCAACCTCACTACTGTTGCCACATTTGAGTCCATTGATGCTGCTATTGGCCAATCCATCTTGTTGGGGGTCTTCCTCTTTTTCTCTGACCCTCCGCCTTACCAAACATGATACCCTTCTCCAGTGACTGGTCCCTCCTGACAATATGTCTGAATTATTAGAGATGAAGTTTGGCCATCTTGGCCTCCAAGGAGCACTCTGGCTGCACTTCTTCCAAACTAGAAGGCACTTAACAACTACAACAACAGTAGATAAAATTCAAGATTGCTGATTTTTCCATACAATCTTATTAATTTTACATCAATATCACTTTTTGACCACACTGAAATTTTGGGTTGAATAACTTATTTGATTTATTCCACAGCATACTCACACAAACACACAGCAATCTCAAAACATGAATACCAATATCATGATTAATAAAAAAAAGTCAAGAGAGTTTTTGTTTTTTATTTTTTGCAGGGTGATTCTTCTTTCTCCTAGGGGGTAGCCCACTAGGGATGTATAAATTTGTGTGTTTTACAGTCCTTTAGAATGGCTCTTCTCTGTATGGTTATAATACCAACCAAATACATAGTTAGGGTTCATTTGTTACATTTTACTTTTGATTTCTAGGTGTTATTTTATAAGTGCTTTTTTTTTTTTTTGTAATTATTTAAATAGCTTACATATTGCAAAGTCAAATAATATATATATTTAAGTACAAAGAAGTATATCTTGTATTCATGTTCTCCTCAGCTTTACTTATTCCATTCCCCCACAAGTAATCATTGAAAAAAAAAAAGAAAAAGACCCACTATGATTTAACCTCTCTCTTTTTAAAAATCCTCCCATTGTTTTCTAGCAGCTTCTCCCAGTGTGAGTTTTTTTTTTCTTTCTGAAAAGGAGCTTTGGTTTGTTAATTTTGAGAGTTCATAAGATGCAGATTGTCCTGCACCACCAGTTATTGTTATATTGTAGTCCCATTGCACTGACCCACCAATTGCAGCCTACAGACATCTCTCAGAGTTTCAGCTACTTTGTTTTGACTTGCTTGTCCAGTGAATTTTTAGGTTCTCTTGTTCACAGTATCTTTCTTCTGCTTATGCTCAGATAGATGCCAATATCATGTGAGTCTTATGGTGTAGTCAGTTAATCCCGATGAAACTGTTTTAAGTGGTTTGTAGGAATACCTTGGTACCTAGTATTGTATAGAATCTTTGATTTTACAACTCTTATTGCTCCATCTGTATTTGGGAGGAGAATTAGAAATTATAATGCTGTTATCTTCCTAGAATCCATTCTTTTACCTCCTCTTTTTAATAATATGTATTTTTTAGATCAGTTTTAAATTTATAGTAAAATTACAAAATAGTATTGAGAGTTTCCATATACTCCTCACTTAAGTTTCCCTACCCATTACTAATGTCCTACATCAATGTGGTACATTAATTATAATTGTTGTTAGGTGCTGTCGAGTCAGTTCCAATACATAGCAACCCTATGTTCTGTGCCATCCTCACAGCTGTTGCTATGTTTGAGTCCATTTTTGTAGCCACTGTATCAATCTATCCTTTTGGGTTCTTCCTATTTTTTTTTTGCTGGGCTTTTGTACTTTGCCAAGCATGATGTCCTTTTCCAGAGACTGGTCTCTCCTGATGACATGTACTAAGTATGTGAAACAAAGTCTTGGTATCCTTGCTTCTAAGGAGTCTTCTGGCTGTACCTCTTCTACCAGATTTGTTTTTCTGACAGTCCATGGTATATTTAATAGCCTTCACCAACACCATAATTCAAAGGCACCAATTCTTCAATCTTCCTGTTCACTGTCCAGCTTTTGAATGCATATGAGGCGAGTGAAAATACCATGGCTTGGGTCGGACAAACCTTAGTCTTCAAAGGAACATTTTCACTTTTTAAAAACTCTTTAAAGAGGTCTTTTGCAACATATTTGCCTAACGTAATACACTGTTTTATTTCTTGACTGCTGTTTCATGTGTGTTGATTACAGACCCAAGTACAATGAAATCCTTGACAACTTCAATATTTTCTCCATTTATCATGATGTTGCTTATTAGCCACGTTGTAAAGATTTTTTTCTGGCATTGTTTCTATCACCAAGGCCATATTTTCCAACTACAAATCCTTCTTTGCTTTCAACTTTCACATTCTGATCACCAGTAATTATCAATACATTTTGATTGTATATCTAACCAATTTAAGACTGCAGAAAATGGTAAAAAAAAATTCAGTTTGTTCTTCCTTGGTATTAGTAGTCCGTGTGTAAATTTGAATAATAGCCATAATAGCTGGTCTTTCTTTAGTAGGTATATGAATATTATCTATTGCTGACAGTATTGTACGTTACGATAGATCTTGCAATGTTCTTTTTGATGATGAATTTCATTCCATTCCTCTTCAATTTGTCATTTCCAGCATATTGTTGTTGTTAAGTTCTATTGAGTTGGTTCTTCATAGTGACCCTGTATAACGTTTCTGAGGAGCAGCTGATGAGTTTTACCTTGCAGTTCAAACTGATCTTGTGGTCTAGTGCTTATCCAATGGTACCACACTAGGACTTCCATTCTCAGTATAGTAGATTATTATAATTAAGGAATATTGTTACATTATTATTCACTAAAGTCCATATTTTACTCAGATTTTTTCAGTTTTCACTTAGTGTTCTTTTTCTGCTCCAAGATCCCATTTAGGAGTCTCTTAAAAATCACCAAATCCAGTGGTCTCAACTTTACTATTGTTCTATCTGACTTATTTCAGGACAGCATGTACTCTTTTGTCCTTCCCACCCATCTTGATGTACCTCCCTTTGGCTTCAGGGATGGGGGTGTCTTTTTGTCTTAGTTCTCCTTCTTCCTCTGTAAATATTTCTTCCTGATTCCTTTCCTTGACTCCACTTTTTTTAGAGTTTCTATGAATATCTTGTACTTCCCTCACTCTCTGTAAAAATGGCATGGTGGAGGCATCTGACCTCTTACAACTTCACAAGGGGGAAGAAGAATCAAGATTAACAGTCCAAGGTGGATTCCTATAAGAAGAGGTTAGACATACCTCCACTCTCCACCTTTTTTCCTATTTTGGCATCAACCATCCCTCCAACAGCACTCTCTACTTCTCTGCTGGGTTCCATAATTCGTTGCAGTGGTCACACAGAGCTCACAGACCAGACTCATAGTTATGGGGTTTATTAGGGAAGTAACAGGTTACAATTAAGGATCAGGAATGACTCAGGGTACAGTTCTTTGGTTAGGACAGCTTCTTGGCCTTGCCCACAGGTAGAACCTTTCCTGGCCTTCAGTCTCCCAGTCTTTGGCTCCTTGGGTCTCTTGGGACAGGCAGAACTCTGCCTTGCTCCAGAAAGTGTTACAAAGTTCTTTAGCACTGCCAATAAGTTCTTGGGGCACTCTGCCAGTAAGCATTGGCCCAAAATTGCTCTGGTTTAGTGGATGAAAGAGCCTAGCTCCATATAGTGCCTGGATGTACCCCACTCTGTTAGCAAATCTCCTTACCAAAGATGTGGAGTTTTCTTATTCCATGAGCTGGAAGCCTATATTACTGTCTCCTGCTGGTCTTCTGTTTCTACTGCCTTAGCTACTGTCATTTTTGTACCATTGCTTCTTGCCATCTCACAGTCTTTGGTGTTACCAGTCTCTGTCTCCTGGGAGTCTGGGAGTCTAGGAGTTCCTCAGTGCAGGGATCCCAGGACCAAAGGATATGTTTAATTCTTGCTCTTCTTTCTTGGTGATAGTGAGGGTCTCCTTGTCCAACTCTGAGATGGGTGACTCATTTTAAGCCTAGCGGGATAGCAGTTTTGCCAAAAACTGACTAATCATTTAAATTTACTCAATTAAATTTCCATATACCTTATTTGCATGATCCCACCCCACAGGGGTGCCATGCACCTTATTTGCATTATCAACAAGCTATTCAACCCCCTTGGTGGGCCACAAGTACCTCATTGGCATAGTCCTATCCAGTTATTTGGTGAACACTAGAAAACCATGGTGAGAAAGGCCACAGCATCTTCCTATCTGGATAAGATAATTTACTTTCAAGATTTGGAAACACATCAGAGATTCTCGTCCTTGGCTGCACATCAGAATCACCTGTGGGGCTTAAAAAAGTACTAAATTCCAGAGTCTCCTTAGATCCATGAAATAAGATTTCCCACATATGCAACCATGTATGTCTGTTTACTGACAAACAGACAGTAAATTGTCATACATGGTTGCATATATTTATGGAGTCCTGGTGTGGCACCCAAGGATAAAGCACCGGACCACAGGTTTTTTGAACCACAAGGTCGGTGGTTCAAACTCACCAGCCTCTCCTTGGAAACCCTATAGGAGTTGTTATGAGTCAGACCAGCTCTAGGACACTTAACAACAACAACAATGTCTATTTACATAAGCTTCCACAGGGGCTCTGCTGAGTAGTTAGGATGGAGACCTCTGACCTCCATATTAATGATTCCCAGAAAGATCTTGCTAGTCTAGTTTCTCTATTGAGCACCAAGTGCATATTTCCAGCTACCTAGCAAGTCAGATAATATGCTACCTCTTGATCAAGAACCAATGATACTGAAGGAGAAAGTCCAAGGTGCATTGAAGGAATTGGCAAAGAACAAGGCACCAGGAATTGATGGAATAAAATTTGAAATCTTTCAAGAAAGTGAGGCAGCACAGGAGGCCAAGAAATTTGGAAGACCACTATCTAGGCCAAAAAATTTTCAAGACCACTATCTGGCCTAATGATTGGAAGAGAACAGTATTTGTGCCCATTCAAAGGAGAGGTACCCCAATGGAATGTGGAAATTATCAGACAATCTCTTTGATATCCTATACGAGTAAAGTTTTATTAAAGGTAATACAGAAATGACTGCAAGCATACATTGACAGAGAACTTCCAGAGGTTCAAGCCAGATTCAGAAGAGACCGTGAAACGAGGGATATCATTACTGATGTCCGATGGATCTTGACTGAAAGCAGAGGATATCAGAAAGATGTTTACCTGTGCTTTATTGACTACTCAAAGGCTTTCGATTGTGTGGATCATGACAAGCTATGGACAACATTGTCAAGTATGAGTGTTCTGGAACACTTAATTGTGCTCATGAGAAATCTGTACCTGGACCAAGAAGCAGTTGTTCTAACAGAACATGAGAATACTGAATGATTTAAAATTAAGAAAGGTGTGCAACAAGGTTGTATCCTTTCACCATACTTATTCAACCTGTATGCTGAACAAATAATCCAAAAAGCTGGCTTATATGAAGAAGAATGTGGCATCAGCATTGAAGGAAGACTCATTAACAACCTGTGGTATGCAGATGATACAACCTTGTTTGCTGAAAGTCAAGAGGACTTAAAACATTTACTGATGAAGATCAAAGAGCACAGTCTTCAGTATGGATTACATCTCAATGTAAAGAAAACAAAAATCCTCACCACTGGACCAACAAACAACAGTCTTATCAAAGGAGAAAAGATTGAAGTTGTCAAGGACTTCATTCTTCTTGGATCAACTATCAACACTCATGGAAGCAGCAGTCAAGAAGTCAAACAATGTATTGCATTAAGCAAATGTGCTGCACAAGACCTTTTTAAAGTATTGAAGAGCAAAGATGTCAGCTTGAGGACTAAGGTGCGCCTGACCCAAGCCATGGTATTTTCAATAACCTCATCTGCATGCAAAAGCTGGACAGTGAATAAGGAGGACCGTAGAAGAATTGATGCTTTTGAGCTATGGTGTTGGAGGAGAATATTGAAAGTGCCATGGGCTGTCAAAAGAACCAATAGATCCGTTTTGGAAGAAGTGCAGCCAGAGTACTCCTTGGAGGCCAAGATGGCCAAACTTCGTCTATCATACTTCGGACATATTGTCAAGAGGAACCAGTCTCTGGAGAAGGTTATCATGTTTGGTAAGGTGGAGGGTCAGAGAAAAAGAAGACCCCGAACGAGATGGATTGGTCAAGTGGCAGCATCAATGGACTCAAGCATGGCAACAGTAGTGAGGTTGGCCCAGGATCGGGCAGTGTTTTGTTCTGCTGTGCATAAGGTCGCTATGAGTAGGTACTGACTTGATGGCACCTAAAAACAACAACAAACCAAAGTCAGACAGAAACCTGAGATAAGTAGGTTCAAAATAGAATGCATTCCTCTCCTTTCCTTCCTCTTTGCTGCAAAATTTACCTTTCTAGGTTCCTCTTTCTAAGGCTATCACCCTCTGTGTAACAGACAACATATGTAGCAGATAACTCCCCTTCAGCTTTGACTGCCCCTTCTTCCCTACGACTCTATCTAGCATGGGCTGTGCCATGTTGATTCTGCCTCTGCAGTATTCCTGTGTATCCTGGCTCTCACTGATCTAGTTCAGTGTCTCTCTATCTGGCACCTGAACTGCAACATTAGATTGCTAATTGTTCTACTTGCCTCCCATTTCTCCCACTCCTTCAATTCAGTCTTTCTGAAATTCCTTTCAAAGACGGCCTCCTAAAACCAGGTGATGCTTCTCCAAGTTGGCTTCTCAGCCACATACATTATAATGATGCTTATTAAAATACAGATTGATTTGTAACCCTAGACCTACAAAATCAGAATCATGGAACTCTATTTTAAACATACTCCCCAGTGTTAAAGAAAGGTACAAACTGGATAGACAATTCTCTTGCAAAAGTACAGATCTTGCAAAGCACCAGTGGGGCAGGAAATGAAACTAAGCAAACACTTATTTTTTAGCAGACATCAGGAATTACTATGCCTCTTTGAATTTGCAAAGCTTGTCTGATGCAGATGCCCACAAACCACAAGCACTACTCCTAGCACATGGGCAGGCTCAGTAACAACTTGTTTGGTTAGGCTATTAACCTCTGTATAGTGCTTCAGAACCAGACCTGGGTCTCCAAGTAGGGTCTTGGATGTGGTATATATATGTGAGAAAAGAGCACCCAACCAGAGGAATGAGAAGCCAAGAAGCAACATTCTAAACTGCAAGATGTTGTCAACAATTCTAGAAACCTGCTGAGACCACCCTTGCTTGTTCCCGTTTTCAGCTGTATCAAACCCCAAAGACTGTGAGCTTGGAGAGATACTGCTGTCTGTGGTATGTCTCCCCTGCAGGTTTTCTTTCTTGAGTAAATCCTTGATGCTGCTGTTCCACTTCATGACTTTCTAGTCTTTTGTAGCCCACCCTGGTAACACAAGTAGGACCTGGTGCACAGTGATGTTTGAGAACTGGGCTCTAGGATAAAGGTCAAGCCCTGTAGATAACACATGAAACTTTTCACTCCTGGGTCCTGTCTCTGGACAGTTTGACCTGCAAAGATTATTACAGCAGTTTTAGATTTGAGAGTGTTACAACAGCTTTAGGTCTGTCGCTGAAGAAACCGAGGTCACTTGGAGAGGTAAAGAAGAGTTACAGATTTTATTAAGCTGGCTGGCTCAGAGGAGTTAACTTCTCCAGATTCTGAGCCCTGAGTGCAGGTCAGTGCAGGCTTGTATAGGGTCAGAATCTGGGAGGGGCTAAGTTGTGGACCTGTCTGAAGACAGGAGGGAAACCAGAAGATTGGTCCAGCTTGGTAACCTGATTAACATTCTAGTTGGTCTCCTGGGAGGGGAGGCAGTAAGTTAACGTTTTACCTTTTCCTGTTCAGGATCACCAAGGTTACCAGATTATCAAACCCAAGTACTTAAAAAATATGAAAGAATTAGACACCTGGTCTACCTCTTTTTCCCTTAAACCCCCTTGTCTTGTGTTTCTTTGTTCATTCTGAGTTCTCTGTCCAGCTCAAAGAAACCAAGACTCAGATCCCATACATAGAAAGTGGCATAGTCAGGAATCAAACCCAGGTCTGTCTGGTCTGCACTTTTAACCACTCTGCCATGCTGGCTTTAGGAACTGATTGATTAATTTGGCAAATGTCCCACACTATCATCCTCTTTCTTCTTCCAGTACTGCACCCTTCCTCCAGAGCCCCTCTCCCCAAGAGGTCACCATCCCCTTTTATCCCCATTGAAATGGAAGCTGCTCACTCTTCCCTCTGCCAAAAGGACAGGCCCTTTCCCCCAGGCCCACCTCCCCCATCAAACTGCATAAAAGTCCTGTGATGAACGGGAAGGGAAAGCAGAAGGGGAAGGAGGAGGAGGAAAAGGAGGAGAAAGAGACAGCAGTAAGGCAGTGAGGGCTGGAGCCGTGAGCTGGAGTGCTGGAGAGCCACAAACCTGAATTTAATCACAGGGCCTCATGCTCAATTTAACAGACACAAGGGCTCAGAATGAGGTCTCTCTGTGGCAGTGGAGCAATCAGCCGGCTGCAATTCTTGGGAAATCATTAATTGTGGCTGACAACGTGTAAACAGTGCTGATGAATGGAGCTTGCAGGTGTGAGCGGCTGGGGCCAGCAAGGCTGTTTTCACAGGAGCTGCACCTCCTTTTGCTCTTGCCCTGTTCCCCAGAATGGGATTAGGGCAGCAGTTGGGAAACAATTGAGGTTGTTGGAGCTTGCATAGAGTAAGCGGTTGAGTGGAGTGACTAGAAGGAGAGAGGCCTGGAAGATGAATTGTGGGGTGTATGTGTGTGCTGCCAGCCTCCTGTCTAACCCCCCAGTCAAGCCTCTTTGGTAAACAAGGCTGGATTTACTTTTTGGTTGTTGGGAAAATACACACAACAAACATACACCAACTCAACAATTTCTACATGTTTATTTCTGTGACACTGATTGCATTCTTCAAGTTATGCAACCATTTTTGCTATCCTTTTCCAAATTATTCCACCACTGTTAACATAAACTCAATGCCTCCTAATAAATAATTATTTTACCCATTGTTGTTGTTGTTGTTGTTAAGTGCCGCCGAGTTGGTTCCAACCCATAGTGACCCTGTGCAGGGTTTCAGAAGCTATAAATCTTTATGGAAGCAGAAAGTCTTATCTTTCTCCAGCGGAGGCTGGTAGTTTTGAACTGCTGACTTTAAGATTCGCAGCCTGATTTGTAACCACTATGTTACCAGATCTCCTTACTCATGGTAACTGCTAGTAATTTGTGGTTTTAGCAAAAAAGAAGAATGCCCCTTAAGACACATATAAACAACACAGTGGTAGCCACAATGGGCTCAAACATACAATTGTGAGGGTGGTGCAGGACTGGACAGTGCTTCATTCTGTTGTGCTTAGGGTTGCTATGACATATATTTAAGGAACTCTGGTGGCACTGTGGGCTAAGCACTGGGCTGCTAATCAAAAGGCTGGAGATTCAAACCAGTTGCTGAGTCAGAATTAACTCAATGGCAGTGGTTTCAGTTTATAGATTTGCTTATTTCATATAAATGAGGTCATACAGTATTTGTCCTTGGGGACTGACGTATTTCACTCAGCATAATGATTTCAAGGTTCTTTGTGCTGTGGAATGCGTCAGGACTTCATTTTCTTTATGGCTGAGCAATATGCCATTATATGAATAGACCACATTTTGTTTATCCATTCATCTGTTGGTGGACATTTTGGTTGTTTTCCCCATTTGGCTATTATAATGAACATTCGTGTAAGGGATTTTGTTTGTGTTCCTTCTTTTATTTCTTCTGAGTATATACCTAGGATTGGGAATGCTGGGTCACGTCTAGTTTGTTCCATGGTCAATTTTATTTTTTTTAACTTTGTGGTGTAAATTTAGTGAAGGTTTACAGAACAGATCATCAGATTTACATTCAGCATTTTCTTCATTGAATGATTACAGTCCCTTCCATGTACCATTAGTTAACAGTATTTACCCACTATTTACTTTAACTATTGCATTTCTCCTGTGTCTTTTCTCTTCTAACCTTCCTTTTGTTGTATATTGCTTGCCATGTCATCTATGTGAACATGTGTCTACTCTCTAACCTGTGAATACATTTCCTGCCCCCTCTTTTCTAGTAACTATCAAAGATTTTGTGTTTTATTAAGAAAACTTCTCTTAACTTTTTTTTTTTTTTTTTTACATGGGATAGTTTACATGGGAAAACATTAGCTTTACAATCATACTATCGCATATCGTTTCATTGCCATGGTTACAATCCCCTCCATGCATCATCAACCAACCAAAGGGTGTACCCTACAAGCCTGTTCCCCGGTCATCAACACACACTTCCTCTCCCTCACTAGGTCTACAGTCCCCAGCTGCTCCATCTCTCCATGTCATCGTCTCTGCCTCCATCTCTGGTGTCACTGCTTCTCTGGATAGGGTCTTGCACTCCACTCTTCTCACTTGATGGTTCCAGGGACTTCTGCTCCTGGACTATATAGTCAATCACTCCCCTTCTTTTGCTACAAAATGTCCACCCTCACATTTCCAACCCTTGCAGTCAGTCCTGATAACAATCACTCACCATTGTACCACAAGAGACCTATCCCCATCTCTTTTTCATTAGCCCTGACCAGACAGATTGGATACTAGTCAGTAGAGATTCTACCTTCCTCCATGCCCTCTGGATCTAGGCTCCCTCTTGAAAGCTTGTAAGCCAGTCACTTCTTGCCTTTGTACCCTCCCACCCCCATTTTGGGTAGCTAATGTCCAAGTTGCCCATCCCTGTCTACTCTGTGTACTGAGGGGGTGGGAATGATCCTCGCTGTAAAAATTTGTTCCCTCTTTTGAGCTACTGCATCCATAGGTGTTCGTACAAGTTCATCAAATTGTATCAGCTTACTCTTTTTTCCCCCCTCTTCTTTCGTCTTGTAGTTAAGCTCTGATCATCCAGTCATTGAAGCCAGGTTGAGTGGGTATTATTTGCAAGTGTGGATGTTCTTATGCATATGACCTCTCTTCTTTAGCAGCTGGATGCTTCACTCTCATCTCTAGTCCTCTGTGGCTATGTCACTGACTCTGGGCCCAGGAGTTCCCAGGTCTAGCCACAGTGCTGGCCAACCAGGTCTCCACCTGGATTCACAGGTGTCTATTGAATGTTGTAAGGCTTATCTCACAGCTCCAATGTTGTTTTTCCCTCACTTCCCTTTATCAGTGATAAACGTGGTCTGCTTGTGTATTCCCATTGAGTCTCAGTCTTGGAAGGGAGTTTGCCCTGAGGGGACCTGACCACTTGCCTTGGTCTCCTGGGTGAGCAACTTGCTTGTTCTTGTAGTAATCAGTCAGACTGCCATTATTGTTTTGTATTTTTCCTGTCAGTCTTTCTTTTAAAAGTATCTTCTGTTCTTCTAGCTGCTCCAAGTTGGTCTGCTTGTCCTTTCAAGTGGAAATTTCCCACTCAGGAGATTCTGGATGGGGTTCAGGATTCCACCTATGGTATTATGTAATGCAGAGGCTCCACAGAAAGCCTCCTTCACTGGGCATGTTGTAGTCCCATTTTAGGTATTCCAATCAGTTATAGGCAGAAGACGGACTTAAAAGCTTTTTATGGTGATATTTCTGGCTATTCCTTTCTCTCCCTCTCAAGTGTCTGTTTTATAATGGTATGCCAGGGAAACCAAGATTCAAAAGACAACCAAGCACCTTAACATTATTTCCCCCCTTTTGCCCATTCCAACCATGTCTCAATCCCTGTATTCCAAAGCCCTGTTGTTTGAAGGTTATGCATACATCATTATTCACTTCTGTCACGTAGCCCATGCAAACCTGCCTAATTGTTTTCCCATCTGCCTTGTTCTTCCATTCCCCTCCCCCTTATAACTTACAGCTTCCTTGTTGTTCTTCAAGGTAGCATAATATTCCATTGTGTGTATGTGCCACAGTTTGTTTATCCATTCTTCTGTTGATGGGCACTAAGGCTGTCCTTTTGCTATTGTAAATAGTGCTGCTATGAATATATCTACTTAAGGTCAGCGGTTCGAAACTACCAGCGGCTCCGCGGGAGAAAGATGAGGCTTTCTACTCCCGTAAAGATTTACACCCTCGGAAACCCTGTACAGGGTCGCTATGGGTCGGACCCGACACGATGGCACTTAACAACAACAACAACATGTTATGGCTCATAATTCTTGTGGGTAAATACCAAGTAGAGGAATTGCTGGATCATAAGGTATTTCTATTTTCAACCTTCTGAGGAAGCACCATATTGCTTTCCAGAGAGGTTGGACCATTTTACAGCCCCACCAGCAATGCAGGAATGTCCCAGTCTCTCCACATCCCCATCGACATTTATTGTCCTCTATTTTTTTGATCTTTGCTGTTACTGCTGGTGTAAGATGATATCTCATTGTTGTTTTGATTTGCATCTCTCTAGTGGCTAGTGATTGTGAACATTTCTTCATATGTCTGTTGGCTGCCCAGACCTGACCTCCTCCTTGATGAAATGTCTGTTCATGTCTCGTGCCCATTTTTTATTTGGGTTATTTGCCTTTTTCTTGTAGAGTTGTTATAGTTTCTTATATATTTTAGAAATGAGTCCCTTGTCTGATGTGTTATTGCAAAAGATTTTTTCCCATTCTGTGGGTTCCCTTTTTACTCTTCTGGTGAAGTCTTTTGATGCACATAAGTTAAAAAATTTTAGTACGTCCCAATCCTCTATTTTGTCCACTTTTGTTTGTGTAGTTTGCAAAATGTTTTGTAGTCTGTATATTCCCTGAATTAGTGCCCTCACATTTGTCCCCATTTTTTCATTGATGGCCTTTATAATTTTGGGATTCACATTTAGGACTTTAATCCATGCTGGGTTGGTTTTTGTATAAGGTGTGAGGTGAAGGTCTTGTTTCAATCTTTTTCATGTCACTTTCCAGTTCTACCAGCAGCATCTATTGGACAGATTATCCCATTTCCATGTGATATATTTGGGTACTTTGTCAAAAATCAGTTGGCTGTATGTGGATGGGTTAATTTTTGGATTCTCAATTCTGTTCCATTGATCAATGTAGCTTTCATTGTACCAGTAAAAAGCTGTTTTGAAAACTGTAGCTGTGTAATAAATTTTGAAGTTGGAGAGTGAGAGGTTTCCAACCTTCTTCTTCTTTTTTTTAATGTTTTATTGTGTGATAGTCTACATGGGGGAACATTTGTTTTACATTCATTCCATCATACATCATCTCATTGCTATAGTTACCATCCCATCGTCCATGCATCATCGCCCAACCAAAGGGTATACCCTACAATCCCGCCCCCTACACTCCCCTCACGGTCCTCAGCACACAGCCCTTCTCTCTCTCTGGATCCCTAGTCCCCAGGCATTCCATATCTTCGCGTCATCCTCTCTCTTCACATCATCCTCTCTGTCTCAGTCTCTGTCCTCACTGATCCTCTGGGTGGGGTTCTACTCTCTGCTCTTCTCCATTGATGGTCCCAGGGCCCTGCGATCCTAAACGGAAAGGTTAATCACTCCCCTCCTTGTTATAAAATGCCCACCTTTACATTACCAGTTCTCACAATCAGTCCTAGTGACAATCATTCACCCTTGCATCCCAAGGGACCCATCTGCATTTCTTTTCATCTACCCCTCCCAGACAGGTCAGACACTACTCACTGGAGACTCCACTATCCTCCCCGCCCTGTGGATCTAGGTTCCCTCTTGAAAGCTTGTAAGCCAGTCACTTCTTACTTTTGTATCCCTTCTCCCATTTTTGATTAGTCAATGTTCAAGTTGCTCATCCCTATCTACTCTTTGTGTGGAGGGGGTGGGAATAATTCTTGGAGCAGGGATTTGTTTCCTCTTTTGAGCTACTGAATTTATTCATGGATGTCCAGTTTATCAGACTGTATCAGATGTTATTCTTCTTCTTAAGCAGTGCTTTGCTTATCCTGGGTTTCTTTCCTTTCCAAACAAAGTTTGTAATTGTTTTTTTCCATCTCTTTGAAAAATGTCATTGGAATCTGGATTGGGATTGCATTGTATGTGTAAATTGCTTTGGGCAGTATTGACATTTTCACAATGTTAAGTTTTCCTATCCAGGAACATGGTACATTCTTCCATTTTTGTAGGCCTCTTTTGGTTTCTTGTAGTAGTGTTTTGTAGTTTTCATTGTATAGGTCTTTTGTTTCTCTGGTTACATTTATTCCTAGATATTTCATCCTATTGTAAATGGTATTGGTTTCCTAATGTCCTTTCAGCACTGTCATTTTTAGTACAGAGGGATCCAACTGATTTTTGTATATTGATCTTATTTCCTGCCACTTTGCTGAATCTTCCAAAGTAGTAGCATTTTTACTGAGTCTTTGGGGTTTTCTATATATAGGATCATATTGTCTACAAATAGAGAGAGTTTTACTTCCTCTTTGCCAATTTGGATTCCTTTAATTTCCCTGTCTTGCCGCATAGTTCTGGCTAAGATTTTCAGCACTATATTGAATAGGACTGGTGACAAAGGGCATCCTTGTCTGGTTCCTGTTCACAGAGGGCAGTCTTTCATTTTCTCTCCATTGAGGGTAATGAAGGCTGTTGGTTTTGTGTATATGCTAATTATGTTGAGGAATTTCCCTTCAATTTGTACTTTGTTGAGTGTTTTTATCAGGAATGGATGTTGGATTTTGTGAAATGCCTTTTTCTGCATCAATCAATATGATCATGTGGGTCTTTTCCTTTTTCTTATTTATATGGTGGATTACATTGATCGTTTTTCTAATGTTGAACCATCCTTGTATCCCTTGTATCTGTGATCATGACATAGTATCTTCTTGATGTGCTGTTGGATTCTGTTGGCTAGGATTTTGTTGATTATTTTTGCATCTATGTTCATGAGGGATATTGGTCTATAATTTTCTTTCTTAGTGACACCCTTCCCTGGTTTTGGTATGAGGGTTATGCTTGCTTCTTAAAATGTATTAGGAAGTTTTCCATCCTCCTCTGTATTCTGGAATAATTTGAGTTGAATTGGTGACAGCCGTTCCCTGAATGTTTGGTAGAACTCACCAGAGAAGCCATCTGGGCGGGCCTGGACTTCTTTTGGTTGGAAGTTTTTTTATGACCTGATCAATTTCTTCTTTTGTTATGGGTCTGTTCAGGTTTTCTACTTCACTGTGTGTAAGTTTAAATAGGTCGTGTTTTTCTAAAGATGTATCCATCTCTTCTATGTTTTCATAATTGTTGGATACTTTCTGTATTTTTTTCATACTTTTCATAGTATTCTGTTATTATCCTTTTGATTTATTTTGGTTCCATTGTGACATTGCCCACATGGTTTTTAATGTGTGTTATTTGTGTGTTCTCCCTCTTTTCTTTTGTTAGTCAGTCAATTTCTGTGTTCTCCCTCTTTTCTTTTGTTAGTCAGTCAATGGTCAGTCAATTTTGTTAATCCTTTCAAAGAACCAGCTACTTGTCTTGTTGATTCTTTCTGTAGTTTTTCTGTTTTCTATCTCATTTATTTCTACTCTAATCTTTATTATTTCTTTTCTTTTGGTGGCTGTAGGTTCCCTCTGTTGGTCTGTTTCTAACTGTTTTAGATGCTGTGTTAATGTGTGAATTTTGGTTCTTTCTTCTATTTGGATGTGTGCATTTCTTGCAATAAATGGTCCTCTCAGCACCACTTTTGCTGTGTCCCAAAGATTTTGGCATGTTGTGTTTTCGTTCTCATTTGTTTCTTGGAAGTTTGTGAGTTCACTTTTAATTTCTTCTACTATTCAATTGATTTTCAGCAGGGTGTTATTCAGTTTCCATGTATTTGTCTTTATTTCCTTGGTGTTCCAATTGTTGATTTATAATTTGATAGCATTGTGGTCTGAGAAGATGCTTTGTAGTATTTTGATATTTGTAAATTTATGGAGGCTTTTTTTGTGGCCTAACACATGGTCTAATCTGGATAATGTTCCATGCGCACTGGAAAAGATTGTGTATTGTGCTGTTTTAGGTTGAATGCTCTGTACACATGTATGAGGTCCAGTTGGCTGATAGTGTTGTTTAGTTCTTCTGTGTCTTTGTCAAGTGTCTTTCTGGTTGTTCTATACATATTTGAAATAAGTTTATTAAAATCGCCCATGATTATTGTACATTTGTCAATTCCTTTCTTTAAATCTATTGTTGCTGTTGTTGTTAAGTGCCTTCAAGTCGGTTCTGACCCATAGCGACCCTGTACAGGTTTCCGAGGCTGTAAATCTTTACGGGAGCAGAACGCCTCATCTTTCTCCCGCGGAGCAGCTGGTAGTTTCAAACTGCTGGTCTTAAGGTTCGCAGCCCGATTCGTAACCACTACGCTACCAGAGCTCCTTAGAGTTTGCTTTATATATTTTGGAGCTCTTTCATTGGAGTGTAGATATTTATTATGGTTATGTCATCTTGTTCAATTTTCCCTTTAATTATGAGATAATGTCCGTCTGTATCTATTATGCTGGTTTTTGCCTTAAAGTTTATTTTATGAGAGATTAGTATTGGCACTCCTGTTCATTTTTAATTGCAATTAGTTTGTTATATTTCTTTCTATCCTTTGTCTTTTAATCTGTTTTTGTCTCTGTGTGTAAGATTGGAACAAAGCCAAACCGACAAAGTGTATTGTCTACCTTTGCTCTGAAGTTCCCGCTGTGTTATTCCATGGTTGATCTGTTCCCCCGCTTGGTCTTGCTGTTTGGTCTCACCCAAGTTGTCGGCTCTGGGCCACCAAGCCTGGCAGATTAAAAAATACATGAATTCTTACTCCTGCTACAAGTTCCACTTGCTATAAGCCTTCAAACTTTTTAAGTATTCCTAGATATGTGGTTCAGAGTTTTGGAGCTCTGCCCTGAACCCTATTCACCTCGTATTCTGTGGTATTGCTGATGGCTAACTTCACCATACCTCTACCCTATCTGCCATCAAGTCTTTTCTTAACTTTTTACAACATTGGACTCAACAATATTTGTCCTTTTTGTGATTGATTAATTTTATTCAGCATAATATCTTCCAGGTTCATCCATACTGTGAGGTGTTACATAGATTCATTGTTATTCTTCAACATTGCATATTATTCCATTGTGTGTATATACCAAAGTTTGTTTGATCATTCTTCTGTTGTTGGACATTTAGGTTGTCTCTATCTTTTGATATGCATATTGAAGGATCCTGTTTTCATCTGCCTCTTGACTGGAGCAATTAATCAATTTACATTCAGTGTGATTATCAAAAAGCATGAATTGAATGCTGTCATTGTACTGTGTTTTTGTTGTTGTTGCTGTTGTTGGGTTTGTGTGTGTGTGTGTGCATGTGGTGCTGCTGAATTCTTTGTTCCACATAATTTTCTGCACTAAGTTAATTTTGTTTGTGTGTTTTCTTTTCATTTTCATTTATGTTGTGCTAATATTTACTAAATGTTCCTGTTTTCCTCTTTCTCAATTTAGATGTGCAGATGTATCAATTTTCAGGGTAAATTACAGGTTATGCTTTAATTTATTAAAATTTACCCCTATTTAAAAATCTGTTGTATCTTGAAATCTACTTGACTTCCCTGCCATTTAGAAGTTCTGTAGCTACACTATGCTCTCTTTTTACTTTGTAGGTGACTTCATTATAAATTGATATCTCTGGTTCCCACCTAGCACTCAAACCAGATGTTGTTGTCCTTGGTAGGTGTCATTGAGTTGGTTCCAACCCATAGAGATCCTATGTATAACAGAACAAAACACTGCCCAATCCTGTGCCATATGCCCAATTGTTGCTATGCTTGAGCCCAGTGCTGATGCCAATTCATCTTGTTGGGGGTCTCCCTTTTTTTCACCAACCCTCCACTTTACCAAGCATGATGTCCTTCTCCAGGAACTTGTTCCTTCTGATAATATGACCAAAGTATGAGAGACGAAGGCTGGCCATCTTAACTTCTAAGGAGCATCCTGTTTGCACTTCTTCTAATTCAGATTTGTTTGTTTTTCTGGCAGTCCGTGGTACCTTTAATATTCTTCTCCAACACTGCATCAATCTCTCTACGGTCTTCTGTATTCATTGTTCAACTGTCACATATATATGAGGTTATTGAAAATACCATGACATGGGTCAGGCACACCTTAGTTCTCAAGCTGACATCTTTGCTCTTAAACAGTTAATGAAGGGTTGTGCAGTAGATTTGCCTAATGCAATATGCATTTGATTTCTTGACTGCTGCTTCCATGAGTGTTGATGGTGGATCCAAGAAATTGACAATTCAGTCATTTCTCCATTTATAATGATTATTTATTGCTCCAGTGATGAAGATTCTTTTGTTTTCTTTATATTGAGGAGCAACTTGTTCCAAAGGCTGTGGTCTTTGATCTTCATCAGTAAATAGTTGAAGTCCTCTATTGCTTTCAGCAAGCAAGGCTGAATCAACTGCATATCACAGGTTGTTAATAAGTCTTCCTCCAGTCCTGATACCACATTCCTCTTCATATAATGCAACTTCTTTTTGGATGATTTGCTCAGCATACAGATTGAATAATTATGGTGATAGACTACAACCCTGGTGCACACCTTTCTTGATTTTAAACCATTCAGTGTCCTCTTGTTCTGTTTGAATGACTTGTTAAGTATCCCAGAATACTCCATTATGTTGTCCATATCTTATCATGATCCACACCTTTGAAAACCTTTGCATAGTCAATAAGGCACAGGCAAACATCTCTCTGGTATTCTCTGATTTCAGCCAAGATCCATAATCAATGATACCCCTCATTCCACATCCTAATCTGAATCTGACTTGAACCCTGTCAGTCTTGTTTGCTCATATATAGTAAAGATCATGAAAATAGTGCAAGATGGCAAACAGAGGTAGTACTGGAGGCACTCACTCATCTATGCCAAGAAATTTGGAATACTTACCTGGTCAACAGTTTGAAAGAGATCCATATTGTGTCCATCCCAAAGAGAGGTGACCATCAGAATATGGAAACCATTGGATAATATCATGTGCAAGTAAAATTTGCTCAAGACAATTAAAAAATGACTCCCGAAGTACATTGATAAGGAACTGCCAGAGAAATACAGATACAGAATTATTAAAAGTAAAACATATTTAAAGTAAAGTAACACATACCTGTTGTTGTTAAGTGTCGTTGAGTCGGTTCTGACTCGGCAACTCTGTATAGGGTTTCCGAGGAGCAGCTGGTGGGTTTGAACTGCTAATATTGTGGCTTGCAGTCCAATGTTGATCCTACAGCACCACATCTATCAGACTGAAAATAGGGATTCATGGTCAACTTTCTGAGGAATCACCAAACTGTTTCCACAGAGGCTGTACCATTTTATAATCCTACCAGCAATGATTCCAGTTTCAGTTTCTCCAATGATTCCAATGGTTCCAATTTCTCCACAACCTCACTAGCAAACCTGGATTTTAATAATAATTGAGAGTGTCAGGGTCTGGGAAGCTCCTGAGTTTGTCATGGGTATACTACTACCAAGCAAAGAAGGCCACATGGTAGGGAAGTTGGAGAGAGCTCACAGAGACTTTGAGTTCTTTCCACTTCCAGCTGAGGTAGGAGATAAGCTTGGGGAAGTCAGGGTAGTGCTGAGGACCCTGAGCTCAAAGGCACCTGGAGTCATAAAGGGGGAAAGACAAAGGGCATGGTGGTTGTGAGGAATTGGAATGGTCTTGAGAGACAAGCCCAGAACAGTCTGGATACTGAAACATCTTTTATCCAGATCTCAAAACTCCTTCCTAAACCTGTGTTTAGTTGCTGTTGTTAATTTCTTCTGATTAGGGTCCAGCTCATGGTGACCTTATGTATGACAGAAGGTAACGTGTTGTCTGGAACCATTTTCATGATCTTTGTTTGCTATGTGTGAGACACTGTGTCAACCCATTTCACCAAAGGCCTTCCTCACCTTTGCTTACTCCCACTTTACCAACCATGATATCCTTTTCTAGTGACTGGTATATCTCAATGACATGTCCCAAGTAATCAAGCTGAAGTCTCACCATTGTTGTTTCTAAGCAACATTCTTAATGTGTATTTTTTTTTTTTTTCACAATTGCAGAGTTTATTAGGGAAGTTAGTCGGTTGCAACTGAGCATCAGAAATGCATAGGGCACAGTTCTTGGGTCAGGACAGCCTCTTTTCTGCTATTTCTGCAGGCAGGCTTCTATGTGGCCCTTGGTCCCTTGGTTCCTTGGTCTGGCCTTAACCCTGCTCAGACAATATTACAAAGTTCTTTTAGGACTACTGATAAATGCCCAAAGGGCACACCATTCCACCATTAGCTTCAGCCTGAAGGTGCTCAGCTCTAGCCATCTGGGTCAGCAAACTGAGCTTCTCCATTCCACAACCAAGCCTCCTGCCCAAAGACACTCAGCTTTATTGCTCCTTGGGCCGGGAAGCACACTGCTCTGTGTTGTGCTCTAGCTCTGGGTTCTGATGCTACAGATCCTCTGCCACTCCTGGGCGTCTCCTCAAGTGCCACAGCTCTGTCTCCTGGGTCGAGGTGATACCACGTGCAGTGACCCCAGAGTCAAAGAGGATGTTCTTCACTCCTGACCCTTCTTTCTTTTTTATTTTTATTTTTTCTGAGGTAAGTTACAGCAACTGAGCATCTGTGTTTTTTGTTTTTTTTTCTTAAATGTTTTCTTGTGAATTATGTGATAGTTTACATGGGAGAACATTAGTTTTACATTCATTCTATCATATATCGTCTCATTGCCATGGTTACAATCCCCTCTATGCATCATCAACCAGCCAAAGGCTATACCCTGCAATCCTTCCCTCATACCCCCCAGGTCTTCAGTACACCATCGCTT
>NW_006408597.1:12550334-12592195 GCF_000296735.1 Chrysochloris asiatica
CAAAATGGCGGCTCCTGGAACAGCTGAGCATCCTGAACCAGGAAGCAATGGATTTCTTGCTTCTGCCACAAACTTCCCAGCTGTAAGTCTTCCAACCTTCTAAATATTCCTTTATATGTAGTTCAGAGTACTGGGACCATCCCCTGAGCCTTCTTGGTCCTGTATTCTGTCTTGTTCCCGGCAGAGTTCGTCACTGCATTTCCACCTGATCCACCACCTTTTTCCGGAACTATTGTGTATTTTTTAAGACTTGTTTGCCAGCACCCCAATATGAAGACATCACTTCTTCTGTCTTTCTTTTTCATTGCCCAGCTTTTGCATGCATATGAAACAATTAAAAAGACCATGAATTAGGAAAAGTCACCTTAGTCATCAGAGTGATATTTCTGCTTTAAAAAATTCTTAAAGAGGTTTTTTGTAGCATATTTGCCCAAAGAAATGCATTGCTTGATTTTGTGACTGTTTAGTACACTTAACCCCAAACAAGCTCATTGCCATTAAGTTGACTCCAATTCATAAGGACCCTATAGGACAAAGTAGAGCTGCTCCATAGGGGTTCAAAGGCTGTAATCTTCATGGAAATGGACTGGCACATATCTCTCCCTAGAAGCACTAGTTGGGTTGAACTACTGACCTTTCTGTTAGAAGCTAAATACTTAACAACTGCACTCTTAGCACATTTGTTTTAGTTAAGTGACATCAAGTCAGTTCTGACCCATAGCAACCCTGTATAGGGTTTCCAAGGAGTGGCTGGTGAGTTGCAGTCCAAATGACTTTGCAGCCAGTGCATTTAATCCATAGCACCACACCAGCACATTTAACACATGTAAAAACTGGGGTCTACAGTGCCTAAGATAAGGGTGGATTCTCTGCTGGGCCATAGTTGGCTTTTGGAATCTGCTTGTCCCATTTAGGGCATATAGCAATGATAACAATTATTATTATTACTATGCTGTTGTTGTTGTATGCCATGGTTGAGACTCATAGAGACCCTCTGAGTCAGGTTTCCTAGGCTATAATGTTTACAGGGAGTAACCCTAGTGGCACAGTGGCTAAGAACTTGGCTGCTACCTGAAAGGTTAGAGGTTCAAATCCACCAACTGCTCTATGGGAGAAAGACGTGACAATCTTCTTCCAGAAAGATTACAGACTTGGAAACCTTATGGGGCAGTTCTACTCTGTCCTATATGGTGGTTATAACTCAGAATTGACTAGAGAGCAAAGGGTTTGCTGGTTTAATCTTTATAGGAGCAGATTACCAGATCTTCCTCCTGGGGAGCTGTTTGGTGGGTTCGGATCACTGAGCTTTCAGTTAACAGATAAGCACTTAACTGTTGTACCACCAGGGCTTCTTATGGCTGTACCAAACCAAATCTTCTAGTACCAGGCACTCTGCTAAACACTGTATTTTCTTATCTGAACCTTCTGTTTTTCTTTTCCATTGTCTAGCTTTTGCATACATATGAAACAACTTTATCCATTCCTGGTTGGCTATGGGGTATGAAAGTCAAGGTTTCTGGCTGGCTGGTGGCAGCAGAATCTGTGTTCCAGTCAGGGACATAGAGGTATAAACTGAGTAACAGTTCTAGTGGAAAAGAAAATGAGTTGGATTTGGAATGACTTTCTTACTGATGATTACTCTAAGTTGAAGAACCTAGTGAAGAACAGAGTACCAAATAAGAGCCCCATGGCAATTTCTGGAAGAGGGTCAGAATGCTGAATCTTTCCATCAACTTTCAGCCAGGGACATTGGGTCAGCCTGAGTCTCCCTACTTAGCACTCCTAACTGGCGATACCAAACTCACATGACTTGTTTTCTAAATATCTTCTGGGTACTAGGCAAACTGAATGTGTAAACTGGTAACAGGATCAGAAAAGAAAAATAATCATGTAGTTTTGGAAATATCTCATGCATGTTTTTCTTGTTGTATGCTGTTGAGTTGGCTCTGACTCATAGCAACCTGTATAAGGTTTCTGAGGCTATAAATCAGAACAAGAGTAGAAAAGCCTCATCCTTCTCCCATGAAGTGGCTGGTGGATTCAAACTGCTGATCTTGTAATTAGCAGTCCACTTCATAACCTTTTATGTCACCAACACTCTTTACCTCATATATAAGCTAAGAAAAAAAGATGCAAATTTGACTCATAACTTTGAGTCTGTGTTTCTTACCCTGCTTAGTCTCTACCCTTGGCTTGTTTTTATTTTATTTTTTTCAGGCATAGAGATGAATTATTTTTCCCTACAGGGTTTAGACCAGAAGTGAGGTTAAAAATGTTTAACTTTCTGTTCAAAGGAAAGTCAGCAGTTATCAGGATTAAAAAAGTAGGGATGAAAGAAGAACAGCCTGGTAATTTACTTTTAACATTGAGTCACTGGAAATCCTATGGATCACAATGGTCTGATCCCATTGGCTCATGAGGTCACCAGGAGTCAAAAGTGACTCCCAGCAGCCTAATGACAACTATGCAGTTCGAGGAGATATGTACAACATGATGCTAATGTGAAAACAGAACACAGTGAATGTTACATTTCTACATACAGGGAAAACCCAAGGAAAGACTAGCGGGAAACAGATGAAAATATCAAGAATGCTTATCTTTGGGAAGATAGATTATTCATATCGGAGAAAACTTCCTCCATGGTTTTGTTTAGAACCAATTTATGAATATGGGTCCTTTGGCCCTGTACAATTTGAGAAGCAGTATCTGTTGTAGAGTAGAAGCTACAAGTCTCTGAAAACAATTTTTTGAGCAAGATATCTTGTTGAGATTTGATTATGAAGAAATTACGACTTGTGTTAAAGAAGAAACTATGAAAGTGCAACTATTGGTCTCTCCCCCACTGGAGCAAAGAAGAATGAAGAAATTCAGAGACATACTGAAAAAGTTAGTCCAACAGTGTAAGTGGCCATGTGAACCTCAGCCTTCATGACCCTGAGCTAAGAAGAACTAGATGGTGCCCAGTTACCACTACCAATGCTCTGAAAGGGATCACATTAGAAAGTCCTGAATAGAGTGGGAGAAAATGTGGACCAGACTCAAAATTATAAAAAAGATCACATAGAGACTGATGGAACCACTGAGATTAGGGCCTTTTGTCACTCTTCATGCTTGGAAGTAAACTCACCACTGCTTTGGGGATTTCTCTGGGTTTTCTGCTCCATTGGTCTTGTATAAGCCTATACAAGAGAAATAACACTAGGGAGATACCCACTTGGAATAATCAAACATTTGAGATTAAAAGGATAGTTCAGAAGGCAGAAAGGGTTATGAAAGAAGGAGGAATAGTAACAGTAAACACAGGGAGGAAGTAGTACTGTTACAATGTGGGGATTGCAATCAATGATGTGCAACAAAATGAGTATGAATTCTTGAATGGAAGACAGATTTGATTAAACATTTAACCAATTCACAATTTAAAAAAATAAGAAAAGAATAAGAAGCAACTTCAGTGTGGAAAAAGATGCTAAGCACTCCAGGAAGATAAAAAATTAAATTTGACAAGGAAAAAATGCAAGGTATGTCATGTCATCAGCAAGGTAAAATCCCAAAATTTTGAACAGAGCAAGACCGTCTTAGACACTAGTTTCCCAGTAAAGAACATCCAAAGGACATGTGGCACCAAGAACTCTTAAAACAGCTAAACTCCCAGCCCAAGATTCTATTGACATTAGACGAACCTTCTGAACATCCTTCTTGACCCACCTGGGAGTAGGGCAGCTATCACTGTACAAAATTCTGAAGACCTACTCACTTTTAGATCCGGACGTGAGGTATTGCCAAGGTCTCTGCTTCATGGCAGGCATTTTGCTGCTTTGTATGAGTGAGGAGGAGAGATTTTAAATGTTCAGTGACATGAAAAAAGATTGTGGAAAACTGATTTGCTCTGTAAACCTCCACCCAATTCACAACAAAATGTTTACAAAATTTTTATAAAGCAAAAACTTAAAAAATAATATCAACTGCTCAAGTTTGTCATATTTAACATGAGACTGTGGGAACAGATTTGGCTTGCTGGACATAGTTGTTATAGACCTAGAAGTATTCAACTTTTGAGACAATTTCATGATTACCACAGAGGCCTCTACAATAACCTGGAAGAACATGAGATTATCCTCTGCCTCTGAGCTGACCCCTGATTTCTTATCATGCTTACCTTCCAATTTCCACTGGTACTTGTAGCCAGAATCTTTGATATACTCTTTCTTCATGGATCAGGAATTATATGTAAAGTTACATTAAGGCTGTTGGGAAGCCCTAAGCCCTTGATTCTGCAGCATAAAAGCCCAGAAACCATAGTTGACTTTATAAAAAAACACACTACACAAACCTGGGTTTTGTACAAATGGAAAAGATCACCAATCAGGTGTTTAAGATGGACATCTCTAAATAGTTATAAGCCTTTGAAGTTGAGTGCCACATGACTTTAAGAAGAGCTTATAGATTCTTCTACCCTCAGTAATAACTAAAGCATGGATAAATTAGAGTAAACCAACAGCTTAGACAAACAAAATCTTTACCTCCTCGAACAATTGCAGATGGTAAATGGTAGGATCCAAAGCCTTGCAGAAGCTTCTGATCAGTGAAAGTGGAGACCCTGATTAGAGCTGGAGAAGTCTGCTCTGCTGAAGACAGTGGAGGAGCTGTGGGGGTTGATAACAGAACTGAGCTACCATTGAGCTGATCCTTGCTCAACCTGAACCTGCTCTGATGGGTTGAGTGTCTCTCCAGAGCAATCTGCCCCGTTCACGAAAGACGACACTGACATCAATGAAGATAGAAAGGAAATACTGGTGGGACTTTCTTCTTCAGACAGGAAATGTTTTTTTTTCAGCATGCAGTTCTTCTAAAATTTGTGATTCAAAGATGTCATTTTTTTAAGTGTAGATGCTGTTTTATGTTCTAATTCAGTCCTTCTATGATCCTGTTTGGAGTCCTGGTATGGCACTGTGGGATAAAGCACCAGACTGCAAGGCTTGTTTGAACCACAAGGTTGGCAGTTCAAACTCACTAGTTGCTCCTTGGTAACCTTATACAGGGTTGCTATAAGTCAGAACTGACTCAATGGCACTTAATAATAACAAACAAATGATCCTGATTACTATACTCAGTAGACTGAGATGGCATGGATATAAATAAATTCATCTTTATATTTATAGCAAAGCAAAATAGAACTGGGGATGAGAAGCTTGATATTGAATACTATCTGTATTTTTGGATAATTTTTCTGCTTAGTTAAAAAAATCATATATTTTTTTGTACTAAGGTAAAAGTTTACAGTTCCTAGTGTGGCACTGTAGGATCAGCATTGGTCTTTGAACCACAAGATTGGCAGTTCAAACCCACCAGCAGCTACTTGGAAACCCTATACAGGGTCGCTATGAGTCAAAACCAACTCAATGACACTTAAAACAACAACAACAAAGGTAAAAGTTTACATAGCAAATTAGGTTTCTATTTAATTTCTACACAAATTATTCAGTTATATTGTTACATTTTTCACAATGAGTCATCCTTCTTACTCATTCCATCCTGATTGTACTATTTCCAGAGCTCTATTTCTTTGCTTCCTGACCTCATCTTTGCTTTAGAGCAATTTGTGACTATTTGGTCTCCTGTAGATGATTTTTTAAAGGATATCATTATTCATGGGTGATAATTTTTATTTTATGAGCCAATCTGTTATTTAGTTAAAAGGTGATTTCAGGGGATAATTTTTTATTTTAGTTTTTAAATAATGATTTCTAGAATACCTATGTTTCAACAAACTGATGCAGCCCTGATTCTAAGCCAAGAAATTTGTAAGACAGCTACCTGGCCAACTGACTAGAAGAGACCTATATTTGTGCTCATTACAAAGAAAGGTGACCCAACAAAGTTTGGAAATTATTGAACAAAATCATTAATATTACATGCAAGTAAAATTTTGCTGAAGATAATTAAAAAGCAGTTGCAGCAACACATTGGCTGGGAACTGTCAGAAATTCAAGCTAGATTCAGAAGAGGATGTGGAATGAGAGATATCATTGCTGAGGTAAGATAGATCTTGGCTGAAAGCAAAGTATGCCAGAAATATGTATCTTTGTACTTTATTGATGATGAAAAGACACTCGATTGTGTGGATCATGACAAACTATGGATAACATATATATGATAACAAAAATGGGAAATCCAGAATACTTAATTGTGCTCCTGAGGAACCTGTACATAGAACAAGAGGCAGTTGTTTGAACAAAACAAAATTTTAAAATCAGGAAAGGTGTATGTCAGAGTTGTATCCTTTTGTCATATTTATTCAATCTGTATTCTGAGCAAATAATCTAAGAAGCTGAACTATATGAAAAAGAATGCAGCGTCAGGATTGGAGGAAGGTTCATTAACAGCTTGTGATATGCAGATGGCACAACCTTGCTTGCTGAAAGGACTAGATGCACTTAACTGATAAAGATCAAAGACTGCATACAGCCTTCAATATGGATTACAACTCAATGCAAAGAAAAAAATCCTCACAATAAACCACATCATGGTAAATGGAAATAAAACTGACGTTGCCAAAGATTTAATTTTACTTGGATCCACAATCAATACTCATGAAAATAGTAGTCAAGAAATTAAATGAAATATTGCATTAAGCAAATTTGCAAGAGCTCTTTAAAGTGTTAAAGAGCCAAGATGTTAATTTGAGGACTAATGTGCACCTGACCCAATCCATGGTATTTTCAATCACTTCATTTGCATGTGAAAACTGGACATGAATAAGAAAGACCATAGAAGAATTGATGCATTTGAATTATGGTGTTGGGGAAGAATATTGAAGCCCCATGGATTGGTGAAGAATCTGCCTTGGAAGAAGTATAGCCAGAATGCTTGTTAAAAATGAGGATGTCAAGACTTCATACTTTGGACATGGATCAGGAGAGAATAGTGCGGGAGTCCAGCTCTCGCGGGGTTGTGGGACACGAAAGGAGACACGGAGTCGGCGAAAATGAAAGCAATCGAGAGGCTCTGCTTAGTTGGCTGATTGGGCTCTCTGTCTCTGTCTTTCTGCTGCTGCTTCTTCTCTCTTCTGGCCCGGCTCAGCAAGTCTTTATTTTTTATACTTAAGACTACACAGCACATAATGAATTGCTACTTAGATCTTTCCTTGAATTATTACACAGTTTATCACAACAGTTCTACACCTGGTCATTAGACAACCTCGACAAAAATATTTCTATGATGTTCAAACTGACTTTTATCTCCTTTCCCAGTATGTGATAAATTGTTTCTTCTTGTTTCCACTAAAAGATTAAGTCAAACTTTACACAAATCATTTCTACTTATCAGACCCCTAATTACATTTTCTTAGTAATATAAGTTTCTATTAATCATCAATGCTTGCACTACCTTATTATTTCTGCTAACTAATTATCAATCTTCTATCCTACATAATGTACTACTATTTTCATAGTAAAAAGTATTTATTTTTCTAAAGTATTCATTAAATTGCTTGGAAGCTATGTGGCATAAAGCTCAACCTGGATAATTGCTGCAGGAAATGTATATTATCAAGTTAAAACTACCCTTCACTTAAGTTCATTATTTTCTGCTTATTTACACAGGTGCTTGTATGTAGAGGTTTGTGAATTCTGGCTGGTGACTGATTGTGGTGAGATCTATAGGGGTATGTCAGCTTGACTTTAATTTGTTATCTGCCTTTGTGGTCTCACAAATGCAGTTACTTTGTACTTAGGTTTTCTGTGAAAGGGAGTAATTTATACAATTCTCTTTGAATTCAGGCTACTGAAGTTGAGATAATTGTTTTTTCCCAAGATTTGTAGAGCTCACAGTAAAAGGCTTTGAATATGGCAATATTATATATTTTTACAAGTGAATTCAGAGTTAACTTGAAGGGAAGATAGAGACCAGCTTTTTGAGAGTCATCTACTGTGCATGATGTCTCTCTTCCCGCTGGGACTGTGTCAAACAGCAGTTGTTAAGCCGCTTCCTGCAGAATAGTCCATGGAGAAGGGCACCATGCTTGGTAAAGTGGAGGGTCAGAGAAAAGGAGGAAGATCTCATTGAGATGGAATGACAGAGTGGCTACAAAATGGGCTCAAACATAGTAACAATTGTGAGGATGGCACAGGATCATGCAGTGTTTTATTATGTTGTGTATTGGGTCACTATGAGTCAGAGCCAACTTGATGACACCTAACAACAAGAACAACAACAAAATTGTAGTGGTTTACAGCCTTAGCTGAGGATCAGATCCCAGCTCTATCACTTGACAGCTGTATGATTTGGGGCAAATTTAAGTAAGCTCTCTATACTTCAGTTTCCTCACTTAAATATGGGATAGTAATACTTATTGTATAGCAATGGAAGTCCCTGAATGGTTCAAATGGTTACCATGATCAGCTGATAAGTAAAAAGTTGGAGGTTCAAGTCCATCTAGATCTTGAAAGAAAGTCCTGGTGATTTACTTCCAGAAAATCAGTCATTGCAAACCCTATGGAGCACAGCTCTACTATGACACACATGGATCACTGCAAGTTAGTTGACTCCACGGTGACAGCTGGTTACTGGACTAGCACTACCAAGAGGGTCAGACAAGTTAATGCATGTATGTACTGAAGATGGTGTCTGGTTCATAGTAAGAAAAACTAATTATTATTTTTTGCAACCATACCTGCTTAGTGGAGCCCTGTGTGTTTTCAGCTTTACTGGCCTTGTATAGGCTGTCAGATTAGTTTCTTGGACCCTCAACATGAAATCCTAAGAGGAAGTCAAGATAGTTAATTAATTGATTTGATGCCATATAGATGTTTTAGTTCTGTGGACCAGACTTGAACAGTAGTAGGGATTTCTTTTCTTTCTTTTTAAACAATATTTTATTGTGTTTTTGGTGAAAAGTTACACAGAAAATTAGGTTCCCATTTAACAATTACTGCACAAATTGTTCAGAGCCATTGGTTACGTTTCCCACAATGTTTTAATATTCTTGTTAATTTCTTTCTGGATATTTCACTTCCAATAATCTGGTTTCCTTGTCCCCTTGCCCTTTCATCTTTGACCATTTGGTTTTATATAGATGATTTTCTAAAGGTGTGCAATACTCACTGGTATTATTCTTTATTTCATGAGCCAATCTGTTATTTAGCTGAAATAATAGGGGTCATTTCAGTTCCAGGTTTATGGAGTACCTCAGAATGGTAATCTCAATTGGTCCAGTATAGCTGGACTTTTTAAGAATTTGAATTCTATTCCATATTTTTTTCAACTTCTATCAGGATCCATATAGTGTGGTCTAGATCAGAACAGTTGTTAGTAGTAGCTGGGTACCATCTAGTTCTTCTGGCATTTGGGAACATGAGACTATGATTCTTGTAGGCTGTTAGTTCAGTAGACTAGTTTCTTTTCTAGGTCTTTAGTTTCCTTCTTCCTCTTTTGGAAGTTGAGTCTTGGAGATGCACCTTTAAGTAGTGGTAGGGATTTTTTGAACCAGTTTTTAATATCTGATGGATGGATATGGAGTAATTATTTTAATGATCATTTCAATGTTTTGCAAAAAAATTGAAATGGGCATTGGGCGTTGATTAATTTTGGCCATCAACCATCCATCCGCTTGTTTTAGGTAACAGCTCCAGTCTCTTGGGATGTCTATCTCTTCCCCACAATCAGTCCCTGATGATAAAGCATGTAATAGGTATAGGCCAAGTGGGACTCTGGTTCCTCTTCCTAGTGACTGAGCAGGTGGCTCATCAGAAGCAGTAAGACACACAGAGCCTCCCTGGGAATGTAGGGACAGCAGCAACTACTCCTTTCTACTGAATGCTAACCTGAGCAGGTAAAGTGACTGATAAATTTTTATTAAATAAAGTCCATATTTTATTCAGATTTCCCCTAGTGTCTTTTTTTCGGTTCCAGAATCACAACCAGAACATCACATTACATTTTATCATCATGTCTCTTCAGATTTCTCTTGGTTGTGACAATTGGTCAGATTTTCCTTGTTTTTCATTACCATGATAGTTTTGAAGACTGCTTGTTAGATACTTTGTAGAATGTTCCTCAGATGGGATTTTCCCGATTTCCTCATGATCAGATTGAGGTGAGGAAAGAAACTATGGTGAGGAAGAAACCCTGGTGGTGTGGTGAGTTAAGCAATGGGCTGCTAACCTCAAACCACAAAGTCATTGGTTCAAACCAATCCACTGCTCTGAGGGAGAAAGATGAGGCAGCACTCTTGTAAATATTTACAGGCTCAAAAACCCTAGGGAGCAGTTCTTCTCTGTATTATAAGGTCTCCATGAGTTGGAATTGATTTAGTGGCAGTGAGTTTAGTCGGTGAGGAGATTCACAGGAAGTAAAGTGCCATACCCATCACATTATATCAAAAGTACATACTATCAACATCATTTATCACTGTTGATTTTAAACTTGATCAACTGGCTGGAGTAGTGTTCTCAGAGTTCTCGTCTTGTAAAGTTACTCTTTCTATCCTTTTTTTCCATACTGTAGTTGTGATAGTTAAGATTTTGTGTCAACCTGACTGGTCCAGGATTCTCAGTGGTTTAGCAGTTGTTGTTGTTGTTGTTAAGTGCCACTGAGTTGGTACCAACTCATAGCGACCCTATGTACATCAGAACGAAACACTGCCTGGTCCTGGGCCAACCTCACAATTGTTGCCATGCTTAAGCCCATTGATGCTGCTACTTTGACAATCCATCTAGCTGGGGGTCTTCCTCTTTTTCTATGACTCTCCACCTTAATAAACATGATATCCTTGTCCAGTGACTGGTCCCTCCTGACAATATGCCCGAAGTCTGATAGATGAAGTTTAGCCATCCTGGCCTCCAAGGAGCACTCTGGCTGCACTTCTTCCAACACAGACCTGTTGGTTCTTTTGCCTGCCCATGGCACTTTCAATATTCTCCTCCAACACCATAACTCGAAAGCATCAATTCTTCTACAGTCTTCCTGATGCAGTTATTACCTCCATGATGTGATCTAGTATAATACAATCAATCTACGATGTGATCTGATATGATCAGATGTGATTATCCCATGTGTTGTAAATCTTTACTTCTAAGCTGTTAATGAGGTCGGATATAATCTGCAGGGTTGCATCTTGAATCAACCTCTTTTGAGATATAAAATGAGAGAGAAGTGAGCAGAGAAAGAAGGATCTATTATGACCAAGATAAAAGAGCCAGGGATGGAGTGTGACCTTTGGATCTGGGGTTTCTGCACTGGGAAGTTCCTAATTCTAGGCGGAAGACTGATGCCAAGATGTATAGTGATCTCCAAGTAATACTAGTCCTACAGATGCTGAGACAAGGACATTTCCACAGAGCTTACATAGAGAAAGATTTCCTCTAGAGCCAGTATTCTAAATTTGGACTTGTAGCCTCCTAAAGTATGAGAGAATAAATTTCTGGTTGTTAAAGTCATCCACTTGTGGTATTTCTGTTATAGCAGCATTAGAGAATCAAGATGGTAGTTGTTGGAAAGAAGCATAGCCCACACTTAAGAATTGGGAGTTATATTCCACCACCTTAAAGGCAGAGTATCTACATAAATAATTTGGAATTCTTTTGAATGGGATCTTTGTGTCTTCATGTGCATTCCTTCATTCATTTATCCTTTCCTTTTTTTTTTTTTGTATTGGTATGGACTGATGGATATTTATGTTATACTTTGGGTTACAATCTAATACTATTTCATTTATTTTGCTGCTCAAATTGTTCCAGCTCTGGGCATCAGGAGATCTTTCATTTGCCTCCTATGTCCCTCTGATGTACTCCATCATTGTGTTCCCCTGGAATTTTCAGTGGCATGTACCATCAAATCATTTTTAGCCTAAGTCCTTGTAAGTCAGGGTTTCTGTCACTTATAAACAAAAGATTTCTAACAAATACTAAACATAGTCTTAGAAGGAGAGTTTTTATAGTGCACTGTTGTTGTTGTTGTTGTTAAGTGCCATCAAGTTGATTCTGACCCATAGTGACCCTGTATAGCATTTCTGAGGTACAGCTTGTGAGCTTGGATGTTGAAAATTTCAAATTGCTCTTATTCTCTTCATTCCCTTGCAGCTCAATAACACTTTTGACCTGGAAAGCACAGATCCTCCCACTGGTCATGGTGGCCTTTATTTGGCACTGTAATAATATTGGAATCCTGGTATGGCACTGTGGATTAATGTGTTGGACTGCAAAGTTCAAACTCACAAGCTGCTCCTTGGAAACCTATATAGAGTCGCCATGGGTTGGAACCAACTGGACGACACTTAAGCAACAATAATAATATTAGGAGACCTGATATGGCACTGTGGGTTAATGTGCTGGGCTGCAAAGTCTCTTTGAATTGCAAGGTCTACAGTTCAAACTCACCAGCTGCTCCTCAGAAACCCTATACAGGGTCGCTGTGGGTTGGAGTTGACTTGATGGCACTTAAAAACAATAACATAGTAATATCAGGGAGTCAGGAGACTGGAGCTTTGTGTGGCTCAAATTCCGGTTTTGTGGTCTTAGACAAATCATGGAACCTCTGAGCTGTAAAAGGGGCAGAATGGCCAGAGTGTTTGAGTAGAGATGAGAGGGGATTAAGTGAGAACTCTTCATTGTGGTTTGATCCAGAAAGCAGGACTGGGCCTCTCATCAGCTGACCTGGCTGCTGGGGAATGGGAAAAAAGTCCTCAAATTCAGGATGTTAGATAGAACACAAGATGTTCAATCAAGCTTGAATTTCAGATAAGCAATGAATAATTTTTAGGATATGTCCTAAATATTACATGGGGCATACTTATATTAAAACAATAATCATTTATCTGAAACTTAAAGTTCACTGGGCTTTCTGTAATTTTCTTTGCCAACTCTATCAACCCCACCTCAAATGCCCCCCCCCCCCCCCCCCCCCCCTTTTAGGTTCCTCAGAGAAAGCACAACTTCAACTCCACAGATAAAAGAGCCTGAGCATGAGGGCCTGGGAAGAGCAGGACTTTGTGGTTAGACTTTCTTGAATTCAAATTCTCACTCTATAACTTTGGGCAGGTTGTTTAACCATTTTGAGCTCAATTTCCATACTTATTGTGCAGTGGGGATGATAATCTAAAGGTGTCATTATAATACTTTTTAGGGTTTGGATCTGATGACTGCTGTTACTCTTAACTGGATAAATGAATAGAAAGTCTTGAGAAGGTAAGTGAAGAAGGCAAGACAGTTTCCACGCTTCCACCCTATTCCTTTCTCTGCTCTAGTAGAAATGCCAAATCCCTGGAGCAGAGGCTGGGAGTGTGGATGTGGGGTGCTCCATACAAGGATCTTTTTGGGCCTTGGCTGTTTACTGGAGCTTAGTACATTATAATGGTCCAGCTTTCTGAGGGCTTGGGATCCTTCAGTTGTAATGTACCAGAGGGTGAAAGAAAGAGCCTGCATTGATAAGGATTCGGAAGAAGCTAGTCCTGGAGTCCTGGTGTGGCCCTATAGGATATGTACTGGACTGCTAACCACAAGGTTGGTAGTTCAATCCCACCAGCAGATCCTCGGAAACCCTCTACAAGGTCAATATGAGTAGGAACCAGCTGGATGGCACTTAACATCAAGTGGTGGAGAATGAAAAAGAAAGATAGCTCCTGGGGAATGTTGACCCTGTCGGCCACTGCAGGGCTGAAGAGTAAACAATAATGATAGCCAAATATATTGAATAGCTATTATGTGCCAGGCACTGTTTTATGTACTTTTTATGTATTACGTCATTAAAACTCCCTATTTCACAGGTGGAGAAACACAGAAGGATTAGAAAACTTGCCAACCATCACACAGTAAATATTAGAGCCAGGAGGTGTGTCCCACCTCCCTGCTCCTCTGTAGTGCACAGGTTCTGAGAGCTCTAAGAAGGTCCCCTTCCCATATTACTCTTCTTACCCAGCACAGTTGTTCTTGTTAAGTGCCATGGAGTCGGTTCTGACTCCTAGAGAGCCTGCATAGGGTTTCCAAGAAACAGCTGATGGGTTTGAAATGCCGACTTTGTGGTTCACAGTCCAATGCTGATCACTAGCATAGTAGGGTGCCTGAAGTTCATCTTGAAGATTGGGCTCAGTTAATAAGGAGGGACTTTTAAGTGCAAGCCATCTGGTGGAACAAGTTTGTATATGTTTCATTTAGTCCTTTGAGCAGCCCTCTGAGATCCCGAGGATTGTATCTTCATTGTGTATTGAAGGTGCTAAGGTTTATAGAATTTGCCCAAGGCCATACTTTACAAGGGCCATGATTCAAATTTGAATTCCCAGCTTGCAGGTGCCTGGAGGTGTCAGGCAGGAGAGGAGGGAGTGAAGGATGACCTTTCCCCTTTATGGCAGCTCTCCGAAGAAGTGGAAGTGGCTGCCTTGTGCCTTTGATTTATGGTGGGGCAGAGGGAACTTCCTTGGGGTTTAGTCCCAGCAATCAACTGTGGAAGTCACTTGAAGACTATATATATATATATATATATATATATATATATATATATATATATATATATAAACATCTTATAATTTAGAATAATAGGAAAAAAGAAAAGACAACAACTAAGCAAACAGGAAACAACCTACATGTTAGGAAATGTAGGGAAGCCAGTTAAATCAATCATGAAATGATACAAGTCCATGGAATAGTGAATTTTATGGCTCTTTAAAAAAATTCACATTCTCTTGTATTGGAAAATGTTTTGTTACCTATATATTTACTACAATAAAAAATAAACGAATAAAAATAAAATTTTAGAGCATATCACAGCAAGAAACGGTTCTAGATAAAACAGCATACACAACAAAATCCTGATTAAACATGATCCCTTTAAAAATATGTGTTAATTGACAAGTCGATTCCGACCCATAGTGACAATGTATAGGCTTTCCAAACAGCAGCTGATGAGCTTGAACCGCCGACCTTGCAATCTGACACATTAGCCCACAGAGCCACACCAGGATTCCAACTTCAGATTAGGCTTATTAGCATTCCTGAAGAAAATACTCTGAGATGCTGATGTTGGTTGACTCTAGGACACGAAGTTAAAAGACCATTTAAAACTTAATTATATTGTTATGTATTTGCTACATATTTTACAAATCTATCCATCCTCTCAAACACCTTTGGAGTAGACCGACATTCAGGTGGTATCCAATGATAACGTTTTAAAGATGGGGAAACTGAGGCCTAGGCCTGTGAATGTGGTGCAGGCTGGCCAGAGTGCCAAACTTGTTTGCCCAGTTTGTCCTGTGGCTGACATCCCAAGCACGCAGTGTGTGTGTCGGGGGTGGGGGAGGTTGCATGTCCCCAACACTTGTGAGGAGGGTAACCACTTGGGGGAACTTGGGGGTGCCCTCCCTAAGGGGCACAATGAGAGCAAAATGGGGAAGGGAGAGAAGAGAGTGAGTGAAGGTGGGGTGGGGACCTTTCAAAAATGGAAACCAGATGAGCGGTTCAAAGGCGAGCAAATTCTCCATGGGCGCGCTCCTTTGTTGCCAGCGTGTGAGGCGGCGGCAGCTGCGCGCCTCACCCCCAGCCCACGGCCTGATGGGGCCGACACGGATAACTGCATTAGATGCACTCAGCTCTTTTCAATAAAACGCCCTTGTTGGAGGTACAATAGGGGGAACGGGGCAACCACCCCAGGCCGGACCTGGGGCGCCCTGCCCTCCCAGCAGAGCGCACTCATTTTTCAGGGCTCAGCTAATTGACGTTTGGCTGCTGTGCGGTTCAAAAGAAAAGGCCGAGCTCTTCAAGTCCACTTCCACAGGAAATGAGGCCGCCTTTCCCTCCCCCACCCCCACCTCGCGGTGGTCGGCTCTGGGGGGCGCAGCCCAGGACCACAGCCCTGTAGAATCCTCCCCTAGGTTGCTGTGACTCCCAGAGTTAGGTATCCTGAAGGTGTCTCCCGTTAGTGTCAGCGCCCAGCCTCTACGTGTGAGAACTACACCTCGGGAACCACAAGTGACAGCTGCGGTTGTAAAAGACAATTTTAGCGCTGGAAGATTTAGGAGTGTAAATAGTTTTTCATTTGATTGTCCAAATACCACATTCTTTCAGTGATCCTAATAAAGATAATCCAGAACACTTCTTTTCTTTTTTTTACATTTTAATTGTGCTTTGAGTGAAAGTTTCCAGAGCAAATTGGTTTTCTATTTAACAATTTATACACATTTTGCTTCACAACATTGGTTGCAAGCCCCACCAGGTTCCCACTTTCTGCCTAGGTTCCCACTTCCCTTTGTCCTTTTCTCCTGCCCCTTCCTGCCTTCTGAGCTTTGTTTTGGGGCAAATGCTGGTTGATTTGTATTGAGGAATACATTTCTCTCTGGTGTTGTTTGCTTTATAGGCCCTGCTCAAGCCTAACAATAAGGTCACTATGAGTCAGACTCCATGACACCTAATAACAACAAAAATTGTCTGAGAGATGATGCCTGAGGGTGGGTTCAGGTTCAGGTCTCAAGGTTTGAAGGTGCGTTGGACTGCAAGGTTGGTTTGAATCTCAAGATCAGCTGTTCAAACTCATCAGCCGCTTCTCAGAAACTCTATACAGGGTCACGATGAGTAGGAACCGACTTGATGGCACTTAACAACAACAAGGGCGCTGGGCTGTAAACTGCAAGGTTGGCAGTTCAAGCCCACCAGGGGCAAGGAGGGGGAAAGATGAGCCTTTCTGCTCCAGTTTAGATTTACAGGCTCAGAAACCCTATAACAGGGTGGCTATGAAGCAGAATCCACTGATGGCAGCGGGTTTTGGTTAAGGACCATAGAAAGAGCTCTGGTGGTATAGTGAGTTACGTCCTTGATTGCTAACCCAAAAGGTTTGAGGTTCAAACTCACCAGATACTCAGCAGAATAACGATGAGGCTGTCTCCCCAGTAAAGATTTATGGTCTTAGAAACCCCAAGGAAAGTCTGAATTGACAGATGGTAGTGATTTTTTGTTGTTGTTAGGATTAAGGGCCATAGTCTTGGAGGTTCCATTACAGAACATTTTTTAATACATTAAAACAAAATAAGGATATGGGAGAAGAAAGTATTTCTTGAACCTCTGACTATGAAGGTGCTTTATCTTTGGGTGAGATATTTAGCATCCCTGTTTTGCAGCTGTGAACACTAAGCCTTAGAGAGGTCATAGACTTGCTAAAATCGCAGAGCTAGGAAGTGGTAGGGCTGGAATTTAAAATCTGTTTGATTTTAAAGCAGCATTTCTCAACTTCAGCACTATGGACATTTTGGTATGATAATTGTTTGTTGTGGCAGCTGGTCCTGTGCATGGCAAGTTGCTTAACAGCTTGTAGTAACACAAGTGTCTCTAAATCAAGACAAACCAGTTGTCCATGAGGTGGTTCTGACCCCTGCCTGGCAATCGCATGAGTTGTACTCCAGGTTTTTCAATGACTGATTTTTCAACAGGTAAACTGGAATCTTCAGTCTCTCCATTAGCAAATGTCTCTAGACATTAACAAATAGCCCCTGGGGCGTTATAAAAAAATTACTCCTACCCCTCAGTTGAGAACTCCTGTTTTAAAGTAACCCTGGCACGCTGTGTGTGCTGACATGGAGGTTTGCCTTGGGCTTAATATTTCATCTTTTGGGAAACCAGTTTGACTAGCTCTGTGGGACTCTTTTCTGTGGTTCATGGGGCTATGGCAGCAGAAGAGTTATCGGAGTCAGAGAAATCCAAACTCTGGACACCAGAATCAGAGGTATGTTGACTGGTGGAGGTGTTTTGAATTGGGCATCTTGTCTGTCCACATTTCTTGGGCCCCATAGGCTTAGAAGTGGTCCCTAGTCCCTTCAACTTCTACCCCCGCCCCTCTATGCCAAGACTGTCCCCTAGAGGGTGAGTTAGCCCTCCTCTTCAAGTCGCTACGCCAAATATCAAGAGCAAGTAACGAACCACTAAAAAAGCTACAACGTTAGGAAAAACAGCTAGTAAAGGCAGCCTGGGAGTCCTGGTGTGGCACTGTGGGCTAATGCGTCAGACTGCAAAGTTGTTTGAACTGCAGGGTTGGTGGTTCAAGCTCACCAGCGGCTCCTTGGAAACCCTACAGGGTTTTGACTTGACGGCACTTAACAACAAGAACAACAAAAGGCAGCCTGAAGAAAGATGGTGTCATCCATGCCAAATGAAGCCTGAGTCTTACTGTGAAATAAGTAGGGGCAGGACCGATTACAAATAGGGCTGCTAACCTCAGGGTCAGCAGTTGGAAACTACCAGCTGTTCTGTGGGAGAAAGCTGAGGCTTTCTGCTCCGGTAATGATTTACAGCCTCGGAAACTCTGTATAGGGTCGCTATGAGTCAGAATAGACTCTCTGGCACATAACAACAACAACAGGACCTTGTTGCAGCCATCCAGGCTAAAGGCAGCCCTATGGTGGGGAGCGGGTTTGTCTTAGCCTAATTCTGCTATAAAAGAAATACCACAAGTGGGCTTTAAAGACCAGACATTTATTTTCTCACAGTTTAGGAGGCTACAAAGCCAAAAACAGGGTGTGGCTATAGGGAGAGGTTCTTGTTTCTTTTAGTTACTGTTGCTTTTGTGTGTTTTCCAATTTCAGTTTATACTGGCCCTCCACCAGCCATCAGCCCCTCTGCTGGAGAAAGATGGAGCTTTCTATTCCTGTGAAGATTTAAAGCCTTGGAAACCCTATATAGGGTTGCTATGAGTCGAAACCAACTCTAGGGCACTTAACAACAACAATAATAACAATTGGGCAGAGTAGAACTGCCCTCTAGGGTTTCTAGACTGTAGTCTTTATGGGAGCAGATCGTCAGATTTTTTTTCTCCTATGGAGTTACTGGCTAACTGGAGCGTACTTAATCTCTTGTGCTGCCAGGACACTCTCAGCTGTTCATAGCAGTCAATCCTTGGAGTCCTGGACTTGTAGATACATTTGCCTTTGTCGTTATCACGTATCATCTGCACTCCCCCTTTTTTGTTTGTTTGTATCTGTGCTGCTCCTTGTAACTTAAAAATGACTCGTTTTAGGACATGCTCTACTCCAACATGGTCTCATTAACATAGAAAAGAAAAGTCTATTTCACTCCTCTGCCAGTTTGCCATATTGTGGTGGCTTGTGAGTTGCTGTGATTCTGGATGCTTTGCCATGGTATTTTAAATGCCAGCAGGGTCACCCATGGTGGATAGGTTTCAGATGAGCTTCCAGACTACGTCTAGGAAGAAGGAGAGACAGACTACTTCTGAAATTTTAGTCACTGAAAACCTTATGAATAGTAGTGAAACACTGTCAGATAACACCAGAATACTGGATATTGAAATCTGATGAAAAGTACCCAAATATTGTCAGATGGATCTTGGCTGAAAGCAGAGAATACCAGAAATATGTTTACCTGTGCTTTATTTCGAATGTGTATACCATGACAAGCTATGGACAACACTGTGGAAATGAGTATTCGAGAACACTTAATTGTGGTCACAAGGAAACTGTACATAGACCAAGAGGCAGTTGTTTCAACAGAGCAAGAGGACATGGGATGATTTAAATCAGGAAAGGTGTGTGCCAGGGTTGTATTCTTTTACCATACAACAACAACAAATTCAATCTGTATGCTGAGCAAATAATTTGAGAAGTTAGATTATATGAAGAAAAACGCTGCATCAGGGTTGGAGGCAGACTCTTTAACAACCTGTGGTATGCAGATGATACAACCTTGCTTGGTGAAAGCAAAGAGGATTTAAAATACTAAGGAAAATCTAAGACCACAGCTTTTGAATCAAACAAATCTGTGTTGGGAGTACAGCCAGAATTCTCCTTAGAAGCCAGCATGGTGAGACTTTATCTTTCATACTTTAGACATATTACCAGGAGGGACCAGGCCCTGGAGGAGTACATCATGCTTGGTAAAGTGGAGGGTCAGAAAAAAAGAGGAAGACACCCAATGAGTTGGATTGGCACAGTGGCAGTTGCAATGAGCTCAAGTGTAGCAATGATTGTGAGGTTGTTGCAGAACTGCACGATGTTTTGTTCTGTTGTGCATAATAAGGTAGCTATGAGTTGGCACCTAACAACAACACCAACAACAATTTTCAAACAAGATTATATTATAGGTGTTATTAGTGTTAGTGCTAAGTGCCATGAAGTCAGTTTTGACTCATAGTGACCCCCTAGATTAAAAACCTTTCTGAGGTTTTAAATCTTTGGGGGAGTCAAGTGCCATGGAATCAGCTCCAACTCATAGTGATCCTGAAGATTTAGAAGCTTTCTGAGGTTTTAAATCTTCACAGGAGCAGAAAGCCTCATTTTTCTCCTGCAGAGCGGCTGATAGGCTTGAACCACAAACCTCATGGTTCGCCGTGCAGAGCTTATCACATGGAGCCACAGCACTTCCCTTTACAAGTGTTTGTTATTGTTAAGTGCTGTTGACTTGATTCTGACTTATAACAACCCTGTACAGGGTTTCCGAGGAGCAGCTGGTGGATTTGAACTATCGACCTTGTGGTTCTCAGTTCAGCGCTTATCCTACAGTGCCAACACATATTTTTGGGGGACATAACTCAATTCATAACAGAGTTTAACTTGATTTTCGTAAGTGCTCACAACATTTTTAGCTGTCACCTTTCCTTCACATCTTCACCTACTCTAGTCTGCTGCTGCTTTAGCTTGCTCAATGGTTCCATGCCTCGCTTCCTGAAGCTGCTAAAAACCCATTATTGTCAAGTTGGTTCCATCTCATAACAACCCTATAGGACATAGAACTGCCTAGGGTTTCCTAGACTGTACTATTTAGAGAGACAAATTGCTACATCTTTCTCTCAAAGAGCCACTGGTGGGGTTCTAACTGCAGACTTTTTGGTTAACCACTGTGTCACCAGGGATACCTCTCTGAAGCTACTCAGGTCACCCGTAAGTTAGTTTCATGCACTGGGGCCACACTGAACTGAGAAGCTTGTTTCAGTACAACTGTTTCCTTCTTACTTAGCCATTCATAATAGTGCTCGGTCATATTTGTTTTTCCAGTTCTGGTCTGTCTGCTGCCGAAATGGCCATGTGGAATATTTACTAGAAATGACATTTACAAAAAGGCACCTTTGGTTTGAGTGTCAGGTTTATAGAGAAGTTAGAGGCATGGGGTCTACCAGGATTCCTCTGGTCCCAGCACCCTCCAGGTCTATGATTTGAGCTTGTTCATGGGTGGGAGGTTCAGAGGTTTGGGAATGGGGCTTATCTGCTTTGACGGAAACTTCTAGAGACAAAATAGGGGATCAGGGCTCAAGGAGTTCAAAGACAGAAACAGACACACGGAAAGGAAGGAAACAAAACATTTTTTGTTCTTGATGTTGTTAGGTGCCTTCTAGTCGATTTGGACTCCTAGAGACCTTATATACAACTGAATGAAACACTGCCTGGTCCTATACCAACCTTAAAATTGTTGTTACACTTGAATCCACTGCTGCTGCCATTGTGCCAATCCATTTCATTGGGGATCTTCCTCTTTTTTGCTGACCTTTACTTTATCAAGCATGATTTCCTTCTCCAGGGACATTTGGAGAGTGAAAAATGATCATTATTTCAGATAATGAATATTTAGGACTTTTGACAATTTAAGTTTGTCTTTGTACCTCCCTCTTCCTGTAAAATACCCATATGCATCTTGTTGTTGCTGTTAGGTGCTGTTGAATCATTATTGACTCAAAGCTACCAGATGTGACCAGTAGAACTGCCCAGTAGGCTGTCATCTTTCTTGGAGCAGACCAAGTCATCTCCAGAGGAGCCACTGAATTGCACATTTCTCAGTGAGCAGCAGATAAATATTGAGCCACCAGTGATCCTTATAAATATCTTCCAAAGAACCAAACTCAATGCCCTTGAGTCAATTTCTGATTCATACCAACCCTATATAGCGTTTCTGAGACTGTAAATCTTTACCGGAGCATATAGCCTCATCTTTCTCCTGAGGAGTGGCAAGTGATTTTGACTCACTAGTCTTGAGGTGAGCAGCCCAACACTTAACCCTACAGTACCTCCAGGACTCAGGTAAATGTAAAAACACATATGAGGGAACTTCCGAAAGTTCTTGGGGGAAACTCCATTATATTTTCATTCAATGTTTCCATGAATTTTTTTTGGATGCCCCCCTGTATATGCATAGCGCACACATGAAGACACACACTTCCCTAGTTTAGTCTAGTTTGGATTAGTTTACACATCTCTTCTGTTTATCCTATTAGCTACTGATACTTATTTGGTGGCTTCTCTTGTCTTCTAAAAGGACCACTTTAAAAAAGGCAAGATACAAAGTTAAGTGTGTGAGAATTACATACGTGTCTCCACCATATGTAAGTGCTTTCTTTATTTGCCTGTCTCCACCTCCTGTGTGTGGGTTACACTTGTTCTTTGCTGAGATAATTTGCAGTCTCCAGCTTCATTAGCTGCAACCCCCTCCTGCTTTGAGACAAAAAATAGGGCTAAAATGTTCAAAAGAACACATGGAGACCCTATTAATGCTGGTCCTAATTGTGCCAATTCAAACCCCTCAATAACTCTAATTAAAACCTGTCTTGTGTGGGGCGCTGAATGGCAACACAGCTGTCATTCCAAACAATAACATAACAGAGCTAAGGGGGATAAAGGTCTCTCTATATGCAATTTTTGGTTGTGGTTGTTGTGGGAAGGGTCAGTGAAAGAGGATTAAGATAGGGGTGCAGTCAGAGTGGGAAACTTTGAAAGAGTCTTCGATGTCAGGTTTGAAATCTGAAGACCTTTAGCTTTTCCCCTTTAGCTCCCCCTCCTTTCCCTACCCCCAGGCAGGAACACCTGCAAACAGACTGGAAGGGGCCATGACCACCAGACACATGGATACCACAAGTTGTCTGAAACATCTGAAAGAAAGGGGAGGGGGTGGAAACCCAACCAACAAAACCACACACCAAAAACTGAGAAAGAGGCTTTTTTTTTTTTTTTTTCCCTTCTCTGCTCCCAACCTTGTCTTTTAGGATCCAGCTGCACTTTGCTGGGCACCATAAATAACTCTGCAATTACATTAATTGGTTGCATATTTGTTGACACTGAAGGAGAAACCCTTGAGGTTGGGGGAGGTGGATTTCAGTTGCAGTTTAACATTCTTCCCCTCTGCAATCCCTCCACATCTGATTTCTAACCACCCTGCTTCATTTTTGTGGATGCGGGAAGTGGTGGGTTGACACGCCCTTTTCTGAATAAGGCTTGACAACACTGCAACTTAACTCATGTCTGCTCTGTTGACTGTCCCTGGGCCTGTTGATCCAATGGATTTAGAAGTTATATCTCACCACAGGAAAACTTGAGAGACTAGTACCTGGCAACTTGACTTGATGAAGTTTAATTCCCACTGGAGGCAGGGGGTGTGATGGACTTATTGTCAGGTGTATTGTTTGGATCAAATGAGAACTTGCTAGACCTTTGCCAGAATCCTCCAAATCTTGGATTCTTCCAGTGGCTTGGCTCACCCTAGGGAGTCTCTCAAATTCCATTCCTTGGGAAGCAATAGGATCTTAGTTACCTCACTCATTCTACTTCAGTCAGTGGGCAAGAGCTGGAGAGAGCCCAGCTTGAAAACCAGCTTTCTGTCAGTCAGGATGTCTTTACAGAATAGGATGGAGGGTAAGTCAGGGGATGGAGAGCAGACTGAGTCCCAGCTGGCAGCGCACAGTTGGCTGCAGAGCAGAGACCCAGGACTTGCTCTCCCTCTCTCAGCATCAGAAATGGAGGGAATCCTCTGGGGCCCAGGCCCAAGGTTGGAGTTTGGGTGAGAGACAACGTGACACAATGAAGACATGAACCTTGGAATCTACATCCACAACTGGCCCTGTTGAGTGGTTACAGCAATCTTCAAGTGGAGGGGCTGTGCTTGTGTTGCCCATCTCTATATTCTAGTAGTGCCCAGCAGGACCCTGGCACACAGGTGACTGTAGGTTAATGTCTGATGAATGGGTGGGTGGATGGATGGATAGGTGCTGGTTTCCAGGTGTTCTGAGCTCTTAAGAAGTAAAGGGTTACTGAGATTGCTGAGGTCATATAGCTCATTCCAACATTGTTGTTGTTAGGTGCCACCTAGTTGGTACTGACCCATAGTGATCCTATGTACAACAGAACCAAACACCATCCGGTTCTGTACCAACATCATATTTGCTGGTATGCTTGAGCCCACTTCTGCTGCCACAGTGCCAATCCATTGTGTTGGGGGTTTCCCTCTTTTTTGTTGACCCTCCACTTTACCAAGCATGATGTCATTTTCTAGGGACTGGTCCCTCCTAATAATATGTTCAAGGTATGTGAGATGACGTTTGGCCAGGTTGACTTCAAAATAGCATTCTGTTTCTACTTCTAACACAGATTTGTTTGTTCCAGCTGTCTGTGGTAACTCTAATATTCTTCTCCAACATCATAACTCAAATACACCAATTTCTTTATGATTTTCCTAATTCATTGTCCAATTTCCACATGCATATAAGGCTACTGAAAATATCATGGCTTAGGTTTTCTTCTTCTTCGATGCCACCAAGTCAGTCTGACCCATAGTGACCCTATACACAACAGAACCTGGACCAACCTCACAATTGTTGCTACCCTTGAACCCATTGCAGCTGCCACGTTGCTAATCCATCTGATTGGCAGTCGCCCTCTTTTCCCCTGACCCTTCACTTTACCAAGCATGATATCCTTCTCCAGGGTCTGGACCCTCCTGATAATACGTCTGAAGTATGAGCGATGAAGTCTGGGACATCCTGGATTCCAAGGAGCATCTGGTTGTACTTCTTATAGCATAGATTGGTTTGTTCTTCTGGCAGTCAATGGTGCTTTTACTCTTCTCCAACATGATAACTCAAACACATCAACTCTTCTATGGTCTTCCTTATTCACTGTCCAACTTTCACGTCCGTATAAAGTTATTGAAAAACACCATGGCTTGTGTGAGGCACACCTTAGCCCTCAAACTGACATCTTTGCTCTTGAATACTTTGAAGAGGTCTTGTGCAGCAGATTTGCCTAATGCAATATATTGTTTGATCTCCTGACTGTTGCTTCCATGAATGTTGATGGTTGATCTGAGCAAAATGAAATCTTTGACAACTTCAGTGTTTTCTCCACTTATCTTGATGTTGTTTATTGGTCCAGTGGTGAGGATTTCTGTTTACTTTACATTTGTGATGCAACCCATACTGAAGGCTTTGTTGTTTGATCTTCATCAGTAAGTATTTTAAGTCCTCTTCACTTTCAGCAAGCACCGGTTGTATCATCTGCATATCACAGGTTGGTAGTGAGTCTTCCTCCAGTTCTGATGCCACTTTTTTCTACATATAATACAGCTTCTTGGATTAGATGGATACAGACAGAATAAGAATGATGAAAGAATACAACCCTGGTGCACATCTTTCCTAATTTTAAACCATTCAGTGTTCTCTTGTTTTGTTTGAATGATTGCCCCTTGGTCTATGTACAGACTCCTCATGAATATACTGTTGCAGTGGATTTTGAATTATTTTTAGCAATCTTTGGAATGGGCACAAATATGCATCTCTTCCAATCAGCTGGCCAGGTAAACTAGCTTCCAAATTTCTTGGCATAGATGAATGAGTGCTTCTAGTGCTGCATCAGTTTATTGAAAGATTTCCATTTGTATTCCATCATTCCCAGACCCTTGTTCCTTGCCAATGCTTTCAGTGCACCTTGGACTTCTTCCTTCAATATCATTGACTCTTGTTAGTATGCTACCTCTTGAAATGGCTGAACATCAATCATTTCTTTTTGGTACAGTGACTCTGTGTATGTCTTTTGATGTTTTCTGTATCATTCAAGGTTTTGCCCAAAGCATCCTTCAGTATTGCTAATCGAAGCTTGAATTTTTCCCTCAGTTCTTTCAGCTTGAGAAATGCTGAGTGTGCTCTTCCCTTTTGGTTTTCTAACTCCTGGTCATTGCACATTTCATTATAATATTTGACTTCATCTTCTTGAGTTTACATTTGAAATTTTCTTTTTAGCTCTTTTACCTCCTCATTTATTCCATTTGCTTTAGCATCTCTATGATGGAGAGCAAGTTTCAGAGCCTCTTCTGACATCCATTTTGGTCTTTTCTTTCTTTCTTTCTTGTCTTCCTAGTGACCTTTTGCTTTCTTTCTGTAAGATGTTCCTGATGTATTCCCACAACTTGTCTGTCTTTGGTCATTAGTGTCCAATGCATCAAACCTGTTCTTGAAATGCTCCCTAAATTCAGGTGTGATATGTTCAAGGTCTTTTTTTTTTTTTTGCTTTTGTGTACTTGTTTTAATTTTCTTCAGCTTCAGACTGAACGTGACATATGAGCAATTGTTGGTCTGTTCTACAGTCTGCCCTTGACCTTGTTTTAGTTGATAATATTGGAGCTTTTCCACCTTCTATTTCCACAGATGTAGTCAATTTGATTTTGGTGTATTCCATCTGGTGAAGTCCATGTGTATTATCATCTTTTATAATGTGCAAAAAAATATTTGCAACAAAGACGTCATTGGTCTTGCAAATTCAATCATATGATCTCCAGCATTGTTTTTATCACCAAGGCCATATTTTCTAACCACTGTTCCTTCCTCTTTGTTTCCAACCTTTGCATTCTAATCATCAGTAATTATTAATATATTTGATTGCATATTTGAATAATTTCAGACTGAAGAAGTTGATAGAATTCTTCAATTTCATAATATGATCCTATCACAGGATCATATACTTCAAGACACATCTTGAGATGTTCTTTTTAATGATGAATACGATGCCATTTCTCTTCAATTTGTGATCTTTATGCATTCCATTTAATTTTTAACAACTTCCAATTTTCCTAGATTCATACTTCATTCATTCCATGTTCCAGTTATTAATGGATGTTTGCAGCTTTCCCTCCTCCTTTTGAGTTGTGCCCCATCAGCAAATGAAGGTCCTGAAAGCTTTTCTCCATTTTGGGTCATCATGGTAAACTCTACTTTGAGGAGACAGCTCTTACACAGTTGTAATCTGAGTACCTTCCAAACTGATGGGCTCATTGTACAACACTGTATCTGACAATATTCTGGTGCTGTTCATTGTGTTTCAGTATTCAATATTCTGGTGTTATCTGAAGGTGTTCCACTTCTATGCATAAAGTTTTCAGTGACTAAACCTTCGGAAATAGTTTGACTCTCCTTCTTCCAAGTCTTTATATGGACGCTCAGCTGAAACCCTTCCACCATGGGTGACCCTGCCAGCATTCAAAATACCTGTGACTTAGCTTTCAACATCACATCAACACATGAACCACCACAGTATGACAAACGAACAGTTGACTGGTTACACTTCATTATAGTGTGATGAAAAGCATATAAGTTTTTAATTCGGCAGACCATGACTTCAAATAATTACTTTTCAGAGACTTTATAATGATAACCAAGAGCCCTGGTGGCATAGTTTTAAGTGCTTGACTGCTAACCAAAAGATCAGCAGTTGGAACCCATCAATTGCTCCAAAAAAAGGAGAGATAATGCAATGTAAATGGTGTGGGGGTGGTGAAGTCTACTGACTTCACAAGTAGAGTAGAAGCATGCCTGCAGGGGCAGTTGAAAAGAGGTGATCCCGATTGGAAAATCATTTCTGACCCTAAATTGGAATCTGTTAACTTTAGTAGTAAACCCCATGATTGTATTGCCTGTGATTTCTGTATGGCCATTGCAGTGAATTCTCAAATGTAGCAGAGAAGTAGAGTGTCAGAATTAATAAGAAGAATGGAGGATGGACCAGTCTTCCACTTCTGACCTCCACTTCATAGGAATCAGCCTTGAGCTGATGAGCTTCTCTACTCATTTCCTAGACCAAGGAGGTTCAGTGTTCAGGGATCTTTATCTCAGGGTCCAAATAACATGCTCTACTTCTGACTCTTCTTTCTTGATGATGGTGAGATCCCCCAATTCCTGTTTCTGCTGACTCGTTTTAAATCTGGAAGGATGACAAACGAACTAATCCCCGGTTACGAATCGGGCTGCAAATCTTAAGGTCAGCGGTTCGAAACTACCAGCCGCTCTGTGGGAGAAAGATGAGGCTTTCTACTCCCGTAAAGATTTACACCCTCGGAAACCCTGTACAGGGTCGCTATGGGTCAGAACCGACTCAACGGCACTTAACAACAACAACAACAACATTAGGTTTCCAGGTTTTTACAATCACAATTTACCCAGTTAACAGTCACTTACAATTGAATCATATAATCCTATCAACGTCTTTCCCCCATCTTGTCTTAAACCAGATCCATCACAAAAAGAGAAAATACACCTAATCTGCATGGTCCCACCTAGTTATTTCATGGGAGTTTCAGAAACTGAATTTAGAATAGCTATATCAAGTAAATCACTGCACCATATGCAGTCTGCTTCTTGGAAACCCTATGGAACAGTTCTTCTCCATCCTATAGGCATCCACTCAATTGCAACAGGTTCCCTCCCCCACCAATATAATGATAACTAAGTGCATGCAAGTAAATACAACAAAAGTTTGTTCCTTATATTTTTTTTCTGTGAAACCGGTGAGGAGAACAACTTTTAGAAACTAGATCTCTGATTTCCTTGCTGCAAAATAAGGATAAATTCCTGCAAACTAGCAAAGGGGAAAGCTGGCTTGAGAACCTAAAATGCAAAAGCAAAAATGGCCTGTTTGCTATTCCTCAAGCATGCTTGACCTGCTCTCAAGTCAGTTCTTTTGAGCTTGCTGTTCTCTCTGTGTGGAAGGTTCCACTCCCTGATAGCTGCATGGCTCTGCCTTTCATATCCTCCAAGTCTCTGCTCAATGGCCACCTTATCAGAGTGCTCTTTCTTGACCAAACCTCTCCATCAATCTCCATCTCCTTTACCTGCTTTAGTTTTAGTTACAGTGCTTGGTGGCTGGTGGCTGTGTGCTGTGGAGTTGGTTCCAACTCATAGCGACCCTGTACAGGGTTTCTGAGGCTGTAAATCTTTGCAGGAGCAGAATGCCTCATCTTTCTCCCATGGAGCAGCTGGTAGTTTCAAACTGCTGACCTTGCGGTTCACAGCCCGATTTGTAACCATTACGCTACCAGAGCTCCTTGTTATAGTGCTTACTACTCCCTAATATATTATATATTAGTTGATTCATTTGTTGTCCATTTTTCCTCATTACATTATCAGCTTTTTAAAATGAGAACAGAAACTTGTTTCTTTTGTTCATTCCTGTATTCATAGCTATGTCTTGCCCCCACTGCCATAGAGTTGATTCTGACTCATAGAGACCCTGGATAGGATTTCCAAGGACTGGTAGATTTGACTTTGCAGTTAGCAGTCTAGTGCTTATCTTACAGCACCATGCATACTTAGAAATACTCAACTAGTATTTAGAGTCTCAGGTGATGCAAATGGTTAACATGCTTAGCTGCTAATTTAAAGGTTGGTTGTTCAAGTCCAACCAGAGGTGTCTCAGAAAGTGGCCTGGTGATCTACTTCCAAAAATCAGCCCTTGAAAAATCCTATGAACCACATTTCTATACTGATACACACGGGCTCACCATGAGTCAGAATTGATTTCATGGCAACTGATTTGGTTGATTTGTTGAACAAATGGATAATACTTTCTGAAAACCTAACAGAAAGAGAATGCCTGGCTCTAAATACTCGTTGGGTCAAGTTTCTTCATGATAAATGCATTGTTAAGAAGGTTGTCCTTTTCTCCTTAGTTTCCAACCTAGGGTTCCTAGAGTCATGGTGAAGAGAATGGCTTTTGGAGGCAGATAGATCTGGATTCAATTCTTGTCTCCACCTGTCAGTCGGTAGTAAAGAGAATGTGAATGAATTACTGAGAATCTTTGAACTTCAGTTTCTTTATCTGAAAAAAAAAACAACAACAAAAAAACAATAGTTGCTATTTTGTAAGACTGTTGTAAAAGAACCCTTGTGGCATAATGGTTAAGTGCTTGGCTGCTAACTGAAGTGTTCGTGCTTTGAACCCACCAACTGCTCTATGGATGTAAAGACCTGGTAATCTACGCCAGTAAAGACTACAGCCTAGGAAGTCCTATGGGGCAGTTCTACTCTGTCACATAGGGTCCCTATGAGTCAGAATGAATTTGACAGCATACAACAACAATGGCAACCACTACAATGAAGACTGTTGTGAAAATTGAGATAATGTTAGAAAAGTGTGAGATTCTTCTTACAAGGTGTGTGTGACATGAATGTTGGAAGCTCTTGCCATCTTGATCATTATGTTCATCTTGAGGCCAAGACCACTCCCAAACTACAAGTGAGGTGAGTATGAGGCTTGATGATAAAGGGCTTTTTTATTCCCTCAGTGCAGTGAATCATTCAGGAGGACTGAAGAGGCAAACTCTGTTTCACAACTTCTATTCCCCAACTCTTTTATTTTTCAAACTTGCACTTGGTTGCCAGTCATATGGTCATGAAGATACCGAAAGGCCACAGATTTGTCATAGTTCATTCTCTTGAGTGTGACTAGCTGGTGCAGAAGGTCTCCAAGTGGTATTTGGGTTATTATCACTTTAACAAGGAGTCTGACTCCTCTTCAAACCCAAAGTGATTTCTGTCCAAGGCCAAAGTACATGTCATCCCTTCCAAGAGGCCAAATAGATGACTAAGGAGCATTTGAGTCTTCCTTTTCAGTTTCACTAGGATGTCATGAGTGGCACACCCTCATTCTCTTACCATCCTCCAAGCACTGGTCTTAAGGATGGGCAAAGGAGACTGCCTGTCTCAGGGTTCCATGGGCCTACCAGTCCAGGTTTGGACCCGTGACTTTTATAGAAAATGTCAGCCTTACCCTATTGCAGCTATTTATCTACTCATACTTCCTGTGTTAAACTATGTTACAAAATGTGTGTGTGTGTACATGTGTATAAACATATGCACATACTTTCTGGATATATGTTTATATACATGTATAAAAACACATAATACACACACAAATCGTAGCCACCATTCTCTGCTTCTGAAGACTTGAAAACACTAGAGGCTTTTAAATTATCTAGACCTCAAGTTCAAATTCTGACTTTGCCACTTAGTAGCTTTGTGACCCAACATCACCATGGTTGTTGTTGCTGTTGTTAGGTGTCATTGAGCCGGTATCGACCTATAGCGACCTTATGCACAGCAGAATGAAACACTGATTGATTCTGGGCCAACCTCACTACTGTTGCCACCTTTGAGTCCATCGATGCTGCCACTAGGCCAATCCATCTCGTTGGGGGTCTTCCTCTTTTCTCTGACCAAACATGATACCTTATCAAACATGATATCCTTCTCCAGTGATTGGTCCCTCCTGACAATACGCCCAAAGTATGAGAGACGAAGTTTGGCCATCTTGGCTTCCAAGGAGCACTCAGACTGTACTTCTTCCATGGTTAGTAAGCTACAGAAGTATAAATTATTTCAGATACTGTGAGCAAGTGTAAATTGCTACAATTTAATGAACTAGACTTTTGCTTATGGATGCAGTTTCTCAAAATTCCAACTGGAAAGGAAAGTTCTACATATCAAGGAACATGTTTGCCTCCTAAGTCTACTGGGCTGATGTTGTTGTTGTTGTTAAGTGCCATTGAGTTGGTTCCACCCCATAGCAACCCTGTATAGGGTTTCCTAGAAGTGACTGGTGAGCTTGAACTGCCAATCTTGCGATTCAAACTAACTTTGCAGTTCAGTGCATTAACCCACAGCATGGGAGCTCTGGTAGTGTAGTGGTTACGAATCGGGCTGCTAACCTCAAGGTTGGCAGTTCGAAACTACCAGTTGTTCTGCAGGAGAAAGATGAGACATTCTGCTCCTGTAAAGATTTACAGCCTCGGAAACCCTGAGCAGGGTCACTATGAGTCGGAACCGACTCCTTGGTACTTAACAACAACATAAAGGCATGAAGTGACTGGATTATGAGCTTTCATGAGTGTGCTTAGTTTCAGAATGAGGGGGTAAGGTAGAATCCCCACTGAATAGTTTTCCTCTTTTCCAGATGGGTTTGGTGAAAGGGGATGGAGGAGGAAATAGATAGGATTTATGATTCAATTGTGAGTCATTGTTAGCAGGATTAACTGTGATTGTCTGTGAGTCACTGTTAGCAGGATTAACTGTGGTGGCCGAGGGGGTGGCATGGAGAGACAGAGACAGGGCTCTAGGCTCATAGTCTGAGTAAGGTTGTGAGCCTGAGGGTAGGAGGCTTGCTTGCAGGATGTGCTCTTTGGATATATATATATATATATATATATATATATATATATATTTTTTTTTTTTTTTTAATTTTATTTTGTTTGTGTGATTCAGTGTAGGATCAGCACTGAATCACAAGCTCAGTGATTCAAACTCACCAGCTGCTCCTTGGAAACCCTATACATGGTTGTTATGAGTCCAAGCCGACTTGATGGCGCTTAACAACAGCAACAATGTATGCATCAAACACTTTTGCTTTGCTCATTTGTGAAATGTAAGATGTAAATGGGAAATCACAAGGGAGAAAGTAGTATCACTGTTGTTACAGGTGGTGGTGGTGGTTATGTGATGTGGAGTTAATTCTGACTCATAGCGACCCTGTATGGGATTTCCAAGGTAGGGGATTGTAATTATTGAGATGAAATAAAAGAATGTTTCTTTCAGTGTGAAAATCCTTTCTTGACTTTTATAATAGTGATATCATAACAATATTTGTCATTTTGTGATTGATTTATTTTACTCAGCATAATATCCTCCAGGTTTATATATGTTATGAGGTGTTTCACAGATTTGTTGTTATTTCATTGTACCATAGTAGAGTTCTGTTGTGGTGCTGTGGGTTAATGCACCAGACTGCCAAGCCATTTGAACTGCAAGGTTGGCAGTTCAAGCTAGCCAGCTGCTCCTCAGAAACCCTATACAAGGTTGCTATGGGTCAGAACTGACTCAATAGCACTTAGCAACATAAGAACCATGATATCAATAGATATATGCACACCTATATTCATCACAAACAAATCCCATGGTTCATAACCACCACCACCACCATATTCATCACAGCACTCTTGATGATGGCAAAAAGATGGGAACAACCTAAATGTCCATAAATGGAAGAATAAACAAACTATGGTACATGTTTGTTTCATTGGGGGTCTTTCTCTTTTTCTCTGACTCTCCACCTTACCAAACATGATATCCTTCTCCAGTGACTTCTCCAATATGTCCGAAATATGAGAGACAAAATTTGGCCATCTTGGCCTCCAAGGAGCACTCTGGCTGCACTTCTTCCAAAATATATCTATTGGTCCTTTTGGCAGCCCATGGCACTTTCAATATTCTCCTCCAACACCATAATTCAAAAGCATCAATTCTTCTACTGTCTTCTTTATTCACTGTCCAGCTTTCACATGCATATGAGGATATCATGGCTTGGGTCAGGTGTACCTTTGTGCAGCAGATTTGCCTAATGCAATATGTCGTTTGAGTTCTTGACTGCTGCTTCCATGAGTGTTGATGGTTGACCCAAGAAGAATGAAGTCCTTGACAATTTCAATCTTTTCTCCGTTGATAAGAATGTTGTTTATTGGTCCATTGGTGAGGATTTTTGTTTTCTTTACATTGAGATGTAATCCATACCAAAGGCTGTGCTCTTTGATCTTCATCAGTAAATGTTTTAAGTCCTCTTCACTTTCAGCAAGCAAGGTTGTATCATCTACATATCACAGGTTGTTAATGAGTCTTCCTCCAATCCTGATGCCATGTTTTTCTTCATATAACCCAGCTTCTCAGATTATTTGCTCAGTTTACAGGTTGAATAAGTATGGTGAAAGTATACTACCTTGTCGCACACCTTTCTTAATTTTAAACCATTCATATAGTGAATGCTCAACATGCTTTTTACTTATAAAGACATGCAATAAAAACATTTTGTTGTTGTTGTTAAGTGCCGTTGAGTCAGTTGTGACTCATAGTGACCCTGTATAAGGCTTCTAAGGAACTGCTGGTGAGTTTCAACTGCTGACCTTGCAGTTCAAGCCAACTTTGTGATCTATGCTTATCCTACAGTACCATACCAGCAGCCCATTAATGAAGAAAGCTCCATTTAATTGTATAGATGAGGTAGTTAAAAGCAGATAAATAAAGTCATATGACCAAGGTCTTATTGTGAGGTAGACCTGGGGTGCAGAGAAAGCACCAGGTCTCAGATCTCTTGATAGCTTGCCCAGGATTTTGTTGTTGTTGTCAAGGATATAGTATATTCCAGCTCCAAACGATTTACTGTGGATCACAGAAACAGCTTATTGCCCTCCCCCTTATGTGTTTAGCTCTATGATATTTAACTCTATGATGATAAGCACTGAAACAAGGTCAGTTTGAACTTCAAAGTTGGCAGTTCAAACTCACCAGTCACTCCTCAGAAACCCTATACAGAGTTCCTAAGAGTTGGAAATTTCTCAACAGAACTTAATAACAACAGTGGCAGTGTCACAGGAGTGCTAGCAGCATAGTGGATTACAAGCTGGGTTGCTAACCGCAAGACCAGTAGTTTGAATCTACCAGTGTCTCTGCAGGAGAAAGAGGAGGCTTTCTGCTCCTGTAAAAATGTACAGCCTTGGAAACGCTACATAGGGTCATTATGAGTCACAACTGATTCAGTGGCACACAACCACCACCACAAAGCAGTGGCACAGCCCAGATAGTTCTTGTTGTTACGTTCAGTGAAATTAGCTCCAACTCATAGCAACCTCATGTATAACAGAACAAAGCGTTTCCTGGTCCTGTACCAGTCTCACTGCTGCCGCCATTGTACTTCTGTTTTTCCTTACCAACCCAGATTATGTCTGGGAAATGTTAGTTACCTTACAAATGAAGGCTGTAGTGGTAACATTTGCATACTAAAATTTAATATGCTCATTGTTGCTTGGTGCTGAGTTAGTTTTTAATCTTATTTTTTTTTACAACTTTTACTGAAATTTATTTATTTTAGGATTAAAAAAAATATTTAGTATGCTATAGTTGCTTCCTTAATATACTTAAAGAAAAAATTTTTTTAAAGTTTTAATTTTGAATGGAGTGATATTTTACATCGGAGAACACTGGTTTTATATCATCATTTCATTGCAATGATTACAATCTTCTCCGTGCAGCATCATTAACAGTATTTGCTTCCATTCCTTGTTTTGTTTTTTTAAATTTGGGGTGGTGATGGTAGGGGAGATGTGCACAAAAAATGCTCAGGAATATATGTTGTTGTTTTATGCCATCAAGCCCATTCTGACTCATACCAACACCATAGAACATTGTAGAACTGCCTCACAGAGTTTTCTAGGCTGTAATCTTTATGAAGCAGATCATCAGATCTTTTCTCCAAAACCTTGGTTAGCAGCTGAGTGCTTAACAATTGAGTCACTAGGTTCCTTGGCCTTTTGGATAACAGAAAGATACGTTAGCTGGTCCTTGATATCTTTATGATTGTTGCTATGTTAAATTTGTTGATTTGCTATTGTGTCACACTTTCCCATTGAGGGTTTCCCTCATTTTCACTGACCCCTACTTTACCAATCACAATGTCTTTTTACAGATATTGATCTTACCTGATCCAAAGCAAGAGAGCTGGAATCTCACTTCTAAGAAGCATTCTGGTTGTCTTCTATGAGGGATTTCTTCATTCTTTGGGTATATTCTGTGCCAATACCACAATTCAAATGAATTAGCCAATATGCTAATTGCTATATTTTTGTGCAAATACTGAGAAAGCCCATATTTTATTTTCATAAACATGCCTATTCCAGTACTTTTTACATGTTGATGACTTCAGTTTCAATTTTTTCCCCTGTCTAGCGGATTTAATGTTAAACCATTGTCTAAGTGCCTGTTGATGATGAGTTTGGTTCTTACCAGCCTCCCTAGGGTTTCTAAAGCATCCCCTTTCCTGGCAGGATTTCATCACTGCTCTCCTAACTGCTTTCTCCAATGCAGAAAGAAGTCACATTTCCTGCCCTTGAAACAGGCCACACCAGGTCTGTGAGACCCAGCCCAAGAGGGGCATGTATCTGTGCATTTTGAGCTGGAGTGGCTGCTCAGGCAGGCAAAGCTGGGATGCCACTGTGGCACTCATTCTGCTTCGCTGTCCAGTATCTGTGCATGTGGATGCTGCTGGATGGGTGTGACAGCCCCAGGCACAGGAGGGACAAGGGTCCTTTCCTCAGATAAGACAGGTCTGACTGGTGACTTAGAGTCCCCAGGTACCAGATACAGGGTGCCAGCACAATGCACCTACACCCATACCATCATGCCGCCAAGTTTCACCTGGGATCAGCACTGTGGAGCCTGAGCACATGTGGGCAACAGCTGCCTGCCTTAGGACCAGCCCAGACTTGGACTGCAGAAGCCCTGAGAGTAGGCTCCCACGTCTCTAGTGAGATATACCTGGGCATAGATCAGCTACAAGGGAATTCCAGTGTTCTCAGTCCTGGCTGCAAACTGCCCCAGAGCAAATGCTTCAATTGCTTATTTCCTGGTTACTCTGGCACTACCATACTTGATCCATGATTTCTTGACTGTGGTTTATACCTTTATTACATAAATATGATCAAAAGCAACATTTTTGAGCTATTGAATGAAGAATGAGACTAAAATTTACTTCTGGAAATGTCACAAGGCACATGTTGTGTATGCATGGGCATGCTATCCCAGACCACTGAACATACTTTGTCATTTTTACCCATTATATGTATGTGCACATTATGAATGTGGGTATGCTATTTGTAAAAAAGATGATATACTTAATTAATAATTGTGAAATACTTTTAGAGCTATTATTTTGAAACTCTCTTGGTAGCTAATGTGTATTCTACAATCAAACTTGAATTTCTTTATAAATATTCCACTCATCCAGTATTTAAGAAATCAGATGGCTTTTCCCTCAATTAGGGAAGGAAGAAAGAGAAAATGTTACTAGAAACCAGAAGTACTCAGCACAGAGAGGAGGAGGCTGTGGGGAGTGAGAAGAAGAAATGTGGGAGAGGAAGGTATAATGAAGAAGCAAAAAGAGGTGGTGCTGTAGGGTTAGCACTGGACTGTAGCGTTGACTTGAACTGAAAGGTGGGCAGTTCATGCTCACCAGCTGCTCCTCAGAAACCTTATACAGGTTCACTGTAAGTCGGAACCAATTTGATGGCACTTAACAACAACAACAAAGTCTGGAGCAGAAGGGGTGGGTGGAAGTGTTGGGAGGGAGACCCAGAAGAGGAAGGGCTGTGGGTTCACTATGCTCCCCGCTTCTATTAATCCAATTAAAGTGTTGAAAATCAGATCACATGTGAAGCTTTTAACATGAATTTTTCATTACAGCATTGGGGGGAGGAGGGAGAGGAGTGGGGAAGGTGTGTGGGGGCAGAGTTGCCAGAAAAGAAGGAAGGAGTAGGGAAAGCACCAAATGACCATGATGTGCAGACAGAAAGGTCTCCCAGTCTTCGCCAGGATAGACTTACCCATGTAACCATCAACTTAGGCCTGTTATCTGGTGCCTACCAGAATTTCTGACTTCTTTCCTTCAGTGCCTTCTGCCTTCTTTTTATTTAACCCTTGACAAGCTCAATCTGTTGTTAGTGTGCTTGGTATATGTGGTTCAAAAGAGGATTTCCTCAAAGGCTCCTGCTGCAGCCTCACAGAAATTCCCCTGCAATGTCCCCACTATCTCCCTCAGCATTGTTGGTGAGGGCACTGAGTTCCAAAGGCAAAGGAGAAGAGATTAAGGCACAAAAGTCCAATATCCCACATTTAGCCTCCATTTTCTTTAAAATGTGGTGTGAGGAAAATATCTGAGAAAACCCAAGTACTCAAAAATATTCCCCTTGATCTTGAGAATATGGGTTTCAGCAAAGGGAGAAAGTTTGTTCATATGGAAAGGGCAGCTCTCATCATTCTCTTTCTTCATTAGAGCATCTTCTATATTCAATTGATTAAAAATATTTGTGGAGCCTCAACTCAATCTCTTGCCCAGTGCTAGGCATTCCAGTTCTGGTGAATAGGAAATTGTGTGGACTTCAGAATTATCCAGACATCCTGTTCAAATTCTGGATCTGTCCTTGGGTTTCCAAAGCTGAATGAATCCCTCACGTTCTGGTGCAGTGAAAGGGTAATAAGCAAGTAAGGAAACATGCAAGCTCACTTTAGATGGTAGGAAATAAAATAAAGGAAATATACCCAACCACACTCTTTAGGTGGGATTTAGAGCCTACATGGTGGGGTAAAAAGCCCAGGCTGAGGTGCAGCACAATCATCCAAGGCTGTCCAGTATGTTAATGAACCTGGGGTTGGAACCCAAGCTATGCCGCCTTTCTGTTAGTTTGTTTTAGCTTCCTGAATTTCCCCTCAAATTAAATTTGTTATGTGATAAATAAATTTGATTAAAATTTTTTAAATGTGGAAGGGCATGTTTCACCATATCCAATATGGTAGACTGCTCTTGCCTTTGACCCTCCCTTGGGCTGATTATAAGATGGACAAGAGACAGGGGATCAAGGTCAGCATGTAGGACTCTCTCTTTGAAGTCCCCTTTCCCTGATCAGCTCCCTTTCCACATGAGGGATGCCCTGGACTGCCCACTCCTAAGAAGGGGTCCTCTGTTGCTGCCTTGGATGGCTGCTGCCTGCCTGCCTGCCAACTTTTAATCTCTGCCAGGCCTCTGCACCGCTGGGCCTGCTGTGTGTGGTCTTTCACACTGAAGTGTTCAGCAGCTGGAAATAGTGAGGAGGGAAGGGGGAAACCTGGAGCACTTCTCAGAACAAAACAGAATGACTCTAGCTTTTAATCAGTTTAGGACTGAGGAGGGAGAGTTGTGTTTGGTTTTACATAGACAAAATTCTCTTTAGATACATGCTTTCAGAGCAATCTGGGACTGGCCTTTATGTAAATGGCCTCTGCAGCCTGGGATGGAGTTGCTGGGTCTGTTCCACTGTGGAGGTCTGGGAGGAGGAGATGGATCCTCTGGGTACAGGAAGGCGCTATGGCTTTTATCACCAGGATCCCTCTGTAGTGGACATTGGTATTGGTTACCTCCCTGTTCAGCTCTAGAATGCTAAATGAACCACACTTTGGGGACTACTTTCTGCCTTTCTTCAAACTTTGGTAGATGGGTTCCCTTAAAAGTGGTTGTGCTAGTTTAAGCTTTAAAAATTACTTTCCATGTTAAGAATGTTAAGAGAGCTTGCTTGTTTTAGGACTGCAACTGTGCAAAGTGAAGAATTCTGCTCTAGTTCCTGCACTTCCAACTGCTGCCCTGTCCAAAGCTGTAGATATCAAGTTATTCTAGAACTAGTAACATCCCAAAGAGACTAATGAAAAGGCACAAAGTAGAAGCCAAGTCTCTGACCTGAGGTTGCCTGAGTTATCAAATAAAAATACAAGGTTTCCAGTTACACTGGAATTTCAGATAAGCAATGGATACTTTATTAGTATAATTATGTTTCATGTCATAGGACACGATTATACAACATATGCGACATACTTATATTGAAAGATTATTCATTGTATACCTGAAATTTAGATTTAATTAACTGGATGTTCTGCATTTTATTTGGCAACCCCACTCTAGTGTCCTCTTTTCCCGTGAGTCCTCCTAGGTCCTCCTCTCTTTTTTCTGGGTTGTTTTTTGAACTTAGGTCCCTTGGTCCTGTCCTCCATCTATCTTTCTATCTAGTTATAAACCCCTCACCTCTCAGTCTGGTGACTTTTACTCATCTGACTTTTCTTTTCTTCTTCTTTAGTCCTATTGCTTCTAAGGACTGAAGATAATGATGAGATATTAGCTACCATTTATTAAACTCCTGTTATATTCCCTGGTGGTGGAAAGCTTAAGTACTTGAATGCTAACCAAATGACCACAGTTCAAATCTACCAGTTACTTTGTGGAAGAAAATACTTGGCAATCTACTCCCATACAGATTCCATTTAAGAAACCCAATGGGGCAGTTCTGCTCTGTCATATAGAGTTGCTTTTAGCCAGAATTGACTCATGGCACACAACAACAATAATAGCAACAGCATACTGTGAAACAGAGCCCCTGGGTGGTACAAACAATTAATTGCTTAGCTGCTAAGCCCAAAGTTGGTGGTTCTAATCTACCTAGTCTTACTCATGAAGAAAGGACTAGTGATCTACTGCTGAAATATCAGACACTGAGAAACTCATGTACTATAGTTCTACTCTGAATTACATGGGATCTCCATGCGTTGGAATCAACTGGTTAGCACTGTTTTTTGTTTTTTGTATGTGCCAGGCACTTAGTTACTTTATCAATGTTAATCTATTTAGCCTTCACAACAAAACAACAAGGAAAGAACATTTAATTCTCATTTTGCAAATGAGGAAACTGAAGTTCAGAGAGGTGGGATGACTTGTCCATGGTTAGCTAGCAACTCACAAAGATAGACTTTAAATCAAAATCTATCTCCCAAACCAGGACTCTTAACTACTGTGCTATATTTCCTGTCTCTAGTACAAGCATCCTTTTTATTTTATTTTGGACAGATGTATAATTGTGCAAGCTGTCTGGTTAAGGTACAGATGTAATAATGAAATGTGTCCAAGGAGTTTTCTTTTTTTTCACATGTTTTTATTGAAAATATATCCCTCACATGGGAGAACAGCAATAACAAATGATCTCTCTTTTGTTTTCACTTTGTAATCTTTTATTTCTCTCTCTCTTTTTTTTTAACCAGCAGTACCTTTATAAAAATGATCAGATCATTTGGTTTAGCCCAAACCTCCAGTTTAAGCAAAAGGAGATCTGGTAGCATAGTGGTTATGAATCAGGCTGCTCACCTCAAAGTCGGCAGTTCGAAACTACCAGCTGTTCTGCAGGAGAAAGATGAGGCTTTCTGCTCCCATGAAGATTCACAGCCTTGGAAACCCTGTTGCAGGGTCACTATGAGTAGGAACCGACTCCATGGTACTTAACAACAACATCAAGCTTTGCAAACAATACCCAAACTTTATATATTTCCTCATACTTTTACCATCTAGGCCCAAGAATTTTAGAGAATTGGATTCCCATCACCAAATGTGCCTAACCTTGGAGGCTACTACCTCAGAACACTCCTTCTTTGTTCCTCAGTTTCTTTTCTACTTGTACGCTCACTCCCTTGGTGAGCTTATCCAGTTCTCTGGCTTTTAAGTACTGTCCATACACTGACTCTCAAGTGTGTATCTCCAGCCCAGATTCCTTCCTGAAGTCCAGTGTGTACATCAAGATCTGCCTACACTACAGTTCCAGTTGGTTGGCAAATAGACATTTTTAATTTAATTGCATCCAAAATTTAGCAATCTTTCCTACAAAACCTTCAAAATCTCAGTTGAAGGCACTACCAGTCTTCTAGCTGTCCACATCCAAAGCCTCAGAGTTCAAGAATGAGTGTGAAGTAGATTCTGACTAGCAATGTTGGTATCTAGAAACAATGGAAGTCTTGTGTATTGGGACACAAGGTACCATACAGTCATGAAGAGGTTTTCTGAAATATTTTTAAAGTTAATTCATCTTAAGTCTGAGACTTAGATTTTGACATTGTAATTTCTTTTTCAAAAGTTTTATTGTGAATTATATGATAGTATACATGGAAGAACTTTAGTTTTACATTCATTCCATCATATATCATCTCACTTCCATGGTTCCAATCCCCTCCATGCATCCTCAACCACCCAAAGGATATATCCCAGAAACCCGCTCCCTACACTTTCCCCTTCTCCCCCCTGTTTTCAGCCCACAGTCCCTTTCCCTCTCTGGGTCCAAAGTCCCCGGTCCTTTCATCACTTCACGTCATCATCTCTGTCTCCATCTGAGGCATTTCTGTTTCTCTGGGTAGGGTCCCGCTCTCGGCTCTTCTCCGTTGATGGTCCCAAAGGCCTCCGCTCCTATCCTGGAGAATCAATC
>NW_006408597.1:12597197-12600930 GCF_000296735.1 Chrysochloris asiatica
TTGTATGTGACCCTTCTGTTTTCTCTTGCTGCTTTCAGGAGTGTCTCCTTGTCTTTGAGTTTGGAGAGCTTGACTATGATATGTCTTGGTGTTTTTCTTTTGGGGTCCACCCTTACTGGACTACGTTGGGCTTCTTGGATGTCCATCTTTTCGCCCTTGAGGATGTTAGAGAAATTTTCTTCCAGTAGTTTTTCGACTATTTCCTCTTTGGACTTGTAATTTCTTTTGAATAATTTATCTTTTGCAAGCTAGGAAATGTAATCAAATGGAGCCATTTAGTTCTGTAGCGATCTAGGCTGTCTTCTGATCTCCAGCTAATGATAATGTGTAAAACTCCAGATAATAACCACTTATTTTTTGTTAGAAGACTGTCTAAGATTCAGTCCTGGAAGGCATGACATAAAGAACATTTTGATCCACAAAGGACAGAATGGCCCAAATTACATGCTGACCATGTAATTTTCAGTGAGCCAGGTCAGAAATGGTAAACAAAGAAAATATTTATGATAGGACTTCAAAATGTTTGTGGAAAATGGAATTAAAAATCATGGAATTCCAAAAACTTTTTGGAGCTCCCTCTGAACACTTGTTCAGAGGTTTCAAAAAATTCCTATTGCTGTAAATAAGCAAGTAAAAAAGTCTTCTACCTGTGATTATACTGGCATTTGATTTTTACCAAGCTAAGGTCCCACTAGATTTTCTTTCTTTTTTTTAAAAATGTTTTTTTGTGAATTATATGATGATTTACATGGGAGAACATTAGTTTTACATTCATTCTATCGTATATCATTTCATTGCCATAGTTACAATTCCGTCCATGCATCATCAACCAACCAAAGGGTATATCCTGCAAGCCTGCCCCCTACACTCCCCCTCCCCCCGGGTCTTCAGCACACAGTCACTCTCCCTCTCTGGATCTAAAGTCCCCAGCTGCTCCATCGCTGCACGTCATCATCTCTGCCTCCATCTCAGGCATCGCTGCTTCTCTGGGGAGGGTCCCCCACTAGATTTTCTTGTATTCCATTCACTAGTATGACATGTGGTCATATTGACATTTGATTTTTACCAATCTAGTGTCCTGGTGTGGCACTGTGGGTTAATGCATCAGACGGCAAAGCTGGCTGAACTGCAAGGTTGGTGGTTCAAGCTCACCAGCTGCTCCTTGGAAATCCAACTCGACGGCACTTAACAACAACAGTGTCCCACTAGATTTTCTTGTATTCCATCCACAAAGTTAGAGATAAGTGTAGGGGTTAAGATACTTAGTTAACGATTTTCAAAATAATATACTTCCCACAAGAACTAAAGGACAAAGGCGATTATTTAAAAGAAATGTTCAACTCTAAAAGGAATGGTGGCTACAACTCATTCCACTACAGAACAGCTTCCTCTTTCTTCATACAATGAACATCACTATTCTTCTATGATACAGATTAATGTGGAAACTTGCCAAATGTTTTTTTGTCAGGGCCAGGATATGAAAAATAAAGCATGTCCTAATCAGCTGCTCCACGGGAGAAAGATGAGGCATTCTACTCCCGTAAAGATTTACACCCTCGGAAACCCTGTGCAGGGTCGCTATGGGTCGGAACCGACTCGACAGCACAAAACAACAGCAACAATTAGTTACCTGAAAGCTCAGTAAACATCTTTGGGACAAATCCATATAATCTGGCCAAAGCTTTGTTAAACATCTGTAAACTACAGAATACCTTAACCCTTAGTTAGCTTCTTCCCAATGTCTTACATCCTCATCTACGACTCTTTTCTGGCAGAAGTGAGTGCCGATCATCAAAGTCTGGAATGTCATCATAGGAGTATCCTGGTAGCCTTTAGATACATAGCAGGTGATGCGAAGGTGGTAGAATCCTGGTAGGAATACCAGGATGTCAGTGATCAGGACAGGAACAGCCTAGTGTGCCCTTCCTTTTGCTTATGTGGCCTGCCAGCAGGAGGGAGTCTATAATAATACGAAAGGCGCCAATAAAAACCAGCATGGTGACAAGTGCAATGGCCTTATAAGGGATCTTAGGAGCACTTTTCTTAAACTTTAATAAATTGGATCTCATGACATCAGGAAAGAAGGAAGTTCCCCACCATCTTCTGGCTTCATTGGCTAGTTTCTTCCTGGAGGTCAATGTAACCATCATCTGTGCTAAAGAGACTTGACTACTTCACTTTACTACTGGGAATCCCAGTAGACATGTTGGTACAGATGATATCATAACACATCGACCCTACTATAGATGAAGCACCACGCCAGGTTACCCATGTGTGGAAAGCTCAACAATGATCTCTCTTTTTAAAAAATTTTTTATTGGGAATTGAGCGATAGTTTATATGGGAAAGCATCAGATTTATATTCATCCTATTGTGTTTCATTTCATTGCATTGATTACAATCCCCTCCACAGCATTTGTTTCCTATCCCTCTGTTTTGTGTGTGTGTGTGTGTTTTAATGTACATGGAAGCACTCAAGAATATACAACCATTCAAACAATCAAAAGATATACCCTGTACGCCAGCCCCCTGGCTGCCAGCATACAGCCCCTCTTCCTCCTTGAGTCTAGAGTCCCCCAGATGCTCCGTATCTCCATGTTATTGTCTCTGCCTCCATCTCTGGTGTCACTGCTTCTCTGGGTAGGGTTCTGCACTGATCTTCTCCCTTGATGGTCCCAGGGTACTCCACTCCTGGACTATAAGATCAAACCACTCCATTCCTTTTGTTAAAAAATGTCCACCTTTACATTTCAGCATTTACAATCAGTCCTGATAGCAATTATTCACTATTGAACCACAAGAGTCTTATCCCCATCTCCTTTCACCAGCCCCATCTAGATAGGTTGAAAACCACTCAGTGAAGATTCTACCTTCCCCCGCACCCTCTGAAACTAAGCTCCCTCTGGAAAATGTGTAAGCCAGTCACTTCATGCTTTTGTAGCACACCCCCATTTTGGGTAGCCAATGTCTAAGTTGCCCATCCCTGTCAACTCTGTGTGCAAAGGGTGTGGGAATGATCCCAGCTGTAAAGATTCATTCCCTCTTTCAAGTTACTACATCCATAAGTAAAGGTCAAGTTCATTAAACTGTAGCAGATTACCCTTTTTTTCCACTGCCTTCTTCCTCTAGTCGAGTTCTGATCATCCAGCCATTGAAGCTAGGTCAAATGGGTATTATCTGCAAGTATGGGCATTCTTGTGCATCTCCCCTCACTTCATATCAGCTGGCTTCACTCTCCACTTTAGTACTCTGTAACTATGTTCCTGTCCATGGGCCCAGGAGTCCCCAGGTATCGCTATACTGCTAACCAACCAGGTCATGATCCAGGATGACTGGAGTCTATTGAACATGGTCGGACTTAACTCACAACTTTATTGCTGTTTTCCCCCCACTTTCCCATACTGGTAGACCTATGTGGTCACCAGCAAGATTACATGCCTGCTCATGTATTCTCTTAGAGTTTCGGTCTTGGAAGAGGTGACTTGATTGCTTGTCTTGATGGCTCCCTGAATGAACAACTTGCTTGTTCTTGTAGTAGTCAATCAGACTGCTGCTATTGTTTTTCATTGTTCCTGCTGGTCTTTCTTTCAAGAAGTATCTTTTGTTCCTCTAGTGTCTCCAGGCTGGTCTGCTTGTCATTACAATAGTAGGCAAGGGAAACTAATATTCATAAGGCAGTCAAGGATTTTAGTATTATTTACCCTCTTCAAGCTATACCTAGATCCCTGTATCC
>NW_006408597.1:12602949-12607207 GCF_000296735.1 Chrysochloris asiatica
TTCCTTTATATGTGGTTCAGAGTTCTGGGACCATCCCCTGAGCCTGCTTGGTCAGGTATTCTGTGTTGTTGTTGGCGGAGCTCTCTGCTATACGTCCACCTGATCCACCATCTTGTTTGTTCTCCAGGAATGATTCTTGCTGTGAAGATTCCTTCCCTTTGGTTGGTATTTTAAGCTTCTACATCCATAAATATACGTCAAGTTCATCAAATTGTACTGATTTACACTTTTTTCTTTATAAAAAACTTCCTCTAGTCAAGTTCTGATCATCAAGCCATTGAAGCCAGGTCAAATGGGTACTATCTGCAAGTTTGGGCATTCTTGTGAATCTCCCCTCACTTCACATCAGCTGGATGCTTCACTCTCAGCTCTAGTCTTCTGTGGCTATGTCCTTGTCCATGGGCTTTTTGTTTTAAAGAGTGATTTTAGGTTTAGAGAAAAATTAAGCAGAAATAATAGAGAACTATCTTATACCCTCTTCCCCCGCTCCTAACAGTTTCCCTTATTATAAACATCTTGCATTAATATGGTGCATTTGTCATGATTTAGGAAGGAATATTATAGTGCTATTATAAAGTCTAAGTTTACACTGGGACTCCTTCTTTGTGTTGTACAGTTCTATGGGTTTTGTAAACATATAATGTTTGCCCACTATTACATTATTATACAAAAGAGTTTCACTGACCTAAAAAAAAAATCCTTCAAAGAAATAAAATTCAGGGTCTTAAAATACTCTAGGACTTACCTAACTCTTACTGCTATGTCATATGTACTTACTGTTTTCTCTGAAATTTCCACCTATACATCATTTCCCCCTCCCCCTGAATAAACAATAAACAATAAAAGTATGTGATATGCAGATGATACAATCTTGGTTGCTGAAAGCAGAGAGAATTTAAAGTACTTACTGATGAAGATCAAAGACCACAGCTTTCAGTATGAGTTGCCCCTCAATGTAAAGAAAGAAAGAAAGAAAAAACCCTCACCAATGGGTTGATACCAACTCAATGGCACCTAACAACAACAACAACAATGGCTAGTGATTGTGAACATTTCTTTATATGTTTATTGGCTGCCTGGCTCTCATGCTTGGTGAAGTGTCTGTTCATGTACTGTACCCATTTTTTAGTTGGGTTATCTGTCTTTTTCTTTCAGAGGTGTTGTAATTTCCTATGTATTTTAGAAATTATTCCCTTGTCTGATGTGTCGTTGCAAAAGATTTTTTCCCATTCTATGGGTTCCATTTTTACTTTTTTGGTGAAGTCTTTTGATGCACATAAGTTTTTAATTTTTAGTATATCTCAATCATTTATTTTGGCTACTTTTTTGTATAGTTTTCAAATGTTTGGTAGTCTGTGTATGCCCTGAATTAGAGCCCTCACATTTTTCCCTATTTTTCATTGATGGCCTTCATAATTCTGGTATTCACATTTAGGTCTTTAATCCATGCTGAGTTGGTTTTTGTATAAGGTGTGAGGTAAAGGTCTTGTTTCAATCTTTTTCATATTGCTTTCGAGTTCTGCCAGCACCATCTGTTGAAGAGACTATCATTTCCCCATGCAATATATTTAGGCCTTGTGTCGAAAATCAGTTGGCTGTATGTGAATGGGTTAATTTCTGGATTCTTGATTCTGTTCCATTGATCAGTGCATGTTTCCTTCTACCAGTACCAAGCTGCTTTGACCACTATAGCTGTGTAGTAAATTTTAAAATCAGGGAGTGAATGGTTTCCAACCTTATTTTTCTTAAGCAGTGCTTTGCTTATCCTGGGTCTCTTTCCTTTCCATATAAAGTTTGTAATTGTTTTTTCCATCTCTTTGAAGAATGTCATTGGAATCTGGATTGGGATTGCATTATATGTGTAAATTGCTTTGGTCAGTATTGACATTTTCACAATGTTGTCTTCTTCTCCATGAGCATGGTATAGTCTTCCACTTTTGTAAGTCTCTTTTGGTTTCTTGTAGTAGTGTTTTGTACTTTTCTTTGTATATGTCCTTTGTTTTTCTGGTTACATTTATTCCTGGATATTTCATCCTTTGGGCCACTATTGTAAATGTTATTTATTTCCTAATGTCCTTTTCAATGCTGTCATTATTGGTATAGAGTGTCCAACTGATTTTTGTATGTTGGACCCTCTATGCCCCTTTGCTGAATCTTCCAATGAGGTCCAATAACTTTTCTACTGAGTCTTTGGGGTTTTCTATATATCAGATCATATCATTTTACTTCCTCTTTGCCAAATTGAATGCCTTTAATTTTCTTGTCTTGCCATGTAGCTCTGGCTAAGACTTCCAGTACAATATTGAGTAGGAGTGGAGACAAAGGGCATCCTTGTCTGGTTTGTGTTCGCAGAGGGAAGGATTTCAGTTTCTCTCCATTGAGATTAATGTAGGCTGTTGGTTTTGTATATATATTAATTATGTTGAGGAATTTCCCTTCAATTCCTACTTTGTTGAGTGTTTTTATTCGTTTCCATGTATTTGACATTATTTCCATGGTCTTCCTATTGTTGATTTCTAATTTGATAGCATTGTGGTCTGAGAAGCTGCTTTGTAGTATTTTGATATATGTATATTCATGGAGGTTTGTTTTGTGGCCCAACACATGGTCTATTCTGAAGAATATTCCATGTGCTCTAGAAAAGAATGTGTATTGTGCTTTTGTTGGGTTGAATGCTCTGTACACATCTATGAAGTCCAATTGATTGATTGTGTTGTTTAGTTCCTCTGTGTTTTTGTCAAGTTTCTTTCTGTTTGTTCTATACATGTTTGAAAGTAGTGTATTAAAATTGCCCAATATTATTGTAGATTTGTCTATTTCTTTCTTCAAATCTATTAGAGTTTGCTTTATATATGGAGTGCTTTCATTGGGAGGATAGATATTTATTATGGTTATGTCATCTTGTTCAATTGTTCCTTTAATCATGTGATAATGCCCATCTTTATCTATTATGCTGGCTTTTGCTTTAAAGTTTATTTTATCAGAGATTAGTACTGCCACTCCTGTCCTTTATTATTATTATTTTTAAGTTTTTATTGTGAATTATGTGATAGTTTACATGGGAGAACATTATCTTTACATTCATCCTATCATATTTTACTTCATTACAATGATTACGATGTCCTGCAGGCATCATCAAACAACCAAAGTGTATACCCTGCATGCCTGTCCCCCAGCCACCAGCACACAACCCCTCTCCCTTCCTGAGTCTAGAGTCCCCAGCTGCTCCTTCTTCCCATGTCATCGTCTGTGCATCCTGGTGTCACTGCTTCTCTGGATAGGGTTCTACACTTCACTTTTTTCCCTTGATTGTTCCAGGAACCTTCGCTCCTGGACTGCAAAATCAACTACTCTTCTCCTTTTGTTACAAAACATCTATCTTTACCTTTCCAACCTCACAGTCAGTCCTGATAGCAATTATCCCTATTGAATCACAAGAGTTTTATCCCCATCACCTTTTATCAGCCCCATCCAGAGAGGTTGAAAACAACTCAGTGGAGATTCTACCTTTTCCTGTACCCTTTGGAACTAGGTTCCCTGTGAAAGCTTGTAAGCCAGTCACTTCTTCCCTTTGTAGGCCTCCCCCGACCCCATTTTGGAGAGCCAATGTCTAAGTTACCCATCCTTGTCGACCCTGTGTACCAAGGGGGTGGGGATGATCCTCATTGTAAAGATTTGTTTGCTCCTTTGCTATACTGCATCCACAAACATAGGTCAAGTTCAACTAATTGTAGTGGATTACTCTTGTTTTTTTTTTTCTTTTTTCTTTCTCTAGTCGTGTTCTGATCATCCAGCTATTGAAGCCAGGTCAAGTGGGTACTATCTGCAAGTGTGGGTGTTCTTGTGCATTGCCCTTCATTTCATATCAGCTGGACACTTCACTCTCCACTCTAGTCCTCTGTAGCCATGTCCCTGCCCCTGGGCCCAGGAGTCCCCAGGTCTTGTCATACTGATGACCAACCAGGTCTCAATCCAGGTTAACAGGAGTCTATTGAATATGATCAGATTTAGCACACAACTTTGTTGTTGTTTTCCCCCACTTCCCCTTATAGGTGACCAGTGTGGTCATCAGCAAGACTACATGACTGCTCGTGCATTCACCTTGAGTTTTAGTCTTGGAAGGGGGTTTGCCTTGAGGGGACCTGACCACTTGCCTTGATGGCTCCTGGGGGAACAACTTGCTTGTTCTTGTAGTAGTCAATCAGACAGCTGTCGGGGACTGTCCTCGACATAGTTGTGTTGTTCACGAGTGTTTGGT
>NW_006408597.1:12607770-12616552 GCF_000296735.1 Chrysochloris asiatica
ATTTTAGTTAATCCTTTGGAGAAAGGCTTTACCCTTGAAACCTTTACAGTCTGGGCTTATAGGAAAATATCACATTTATCTGTGGATATCAAGGGCTCCATGTATGAATTTAATACATATAACTGAACACTAAGATGAAAAACAATTTGCCAAGTGGCTAGATCTGTTACACTTGGACCTATAGGGCCTTGAACCTCTGACCAGGCCTACACGGTCTGCAACAGACAACTATTATTGTTTTTTATTTTTCCTGCTGGTCTTTCTTTCAAGAAGTTGTCTTCTTTTCTTCTAGTCACTCCAAGCCAGTCTGATTGTCCACCCAAGTGGAAATTTCCCACTTCAGAAGATTATGGATGGGGATCAGGATTCCACCTATGGTCTTATGCAATGCAAAGGTTTCTCAGGAAGTCTTCTTCACTGGATAAGCTCTAGCACCATTTTAGATATTCCAATCAGTTACAGGCTGAAAATGGACTTACAAGCTTTCTGTGGTGATATTTCTGGCTATTACTTTCTCTCTCCTTCAAGTGTCTGTTTTACAATAATAGGTAAGGGAAACCAAGATTCAAAAGACAGCCAAGCATCTTAACATTATTTTCTCACCTTTACCCATTCAAACCATGCCTCAATCCTTATATCCTAAAGCTCTATTGTTCCAAGGTTGTGCTTACATCCTTATTTACCTCTGTCCTATTCAGTCTGTGTAAACCTGCCTATCTCTGCTCCTATCCACCTTGTTCTTCTTTTCCCCTTCCCCTTCTAGTGTATGCCCCTCCCCTTCCTGTTAATTTTTTATTGCAATTAACTTGGTGTATTTTTTCCATCCTTCAACTTTTAGTCTGCTTTTGTCTTTGTGTGTAACATATATCTCTTGCAGACAGCGTATTGCAAGATATTGTTTTCTTATCCATTCTGCCACCCTTTGTCTCTTAACTGGTACATTTAATCCATTTACATTCAGTGTAATTATTGATAGGTATGGATTAATTGCTGCCGTTATGTTTGTGTGTGTGTGTGTGGTGCTGCTTTCTTTGTTCTGCATGTCTTCCTGTGCTGAGTTCATGGTTTTTGTGTTCTTTCTTGTCAGTTTCCTCATAGTTTTAATGTTTCCTTGTTCTTCTTGGATGTTCATTTTCTTGGTATATTATGAAGCATTAATTTTCTTTATTAACTTTATTAATTAATATTACATTAACTTTTACCTCCATTTAGTGTAGTTTATTTTCTCCTCTAATCTACCTGACCTTCTTACCATCTGCATATCTGTTCCTACGTGTTTCTGTTATTTCACATTATAATTGTTTTGATCATAAATGGATCTCCCAGATCCCTCTGAATTTGTTCTTATAGTTTTGTTCTGTTATTGGCTCTTGCATTTGTCAACTGAGTTCTGGGAGGTGCTGCCACAGATGTCAATCTCTGGTTGTTGTCTGTTCTTGTTAGTTCTCAGTCCACAGAACTCCCTTTAGGATGTTTTGTAGAGCAGGGTTGGCTTTGGAAAAATCCCTTAGCTTCTGTTTATCCTGGAATGTTTTGATTGCACCGTCATATTTGATTGATAGTTTTGCTGGATAAAGGATTCTTGGTTGAAAATTTTTTTCTTTCAGGGTTTTATACATGTCTCCCCATTGCCATCTTGCTTTCATGGTTTCTGCTGAGAGATCTGAACTTAATCTGACTTGCTTACCTTTGTATGTAATACTTCTCTTTTCCCTAGCTGCTTTGAGGATTGTCTTCTTATCTTTGATTTTGGAGAGCTTGATTATGATCTGTCTTGGTGATTTTCTTTTGGGGTCTATCCTTCCTGGGGTACATTGAGCTTCTTGAATAAGTTATCTTTTCACTTTTCAGGATGTTAGAGAAATTTTCTTCCCGCAGTTCTTCAACTATTTCCTCTGTGGGCTTGTGTGATTCTTCCTGTTCTGGAATGCTGATAATTCGTAAGTTACTCCTCTTTATGTTGTCCAACATGAATTTAGAATTTCTTCAGATTTTTAAATCCTTTTTTCTGCTTGCTCTTCTGTCTTAGTAGTGTCAAGAGATTTATCTTCCAGCTCACTAGTTCTGGCTCCCATGTCTTCAGTTCTACCCCTTTGCCCTTTCAGTGTATTGTCTATTTCTGATATTCTATTATTAATTGTTTGGACCTCTTTTTGTAGGTTTTGAATTGTTTCTAATGCTGTATCTATCTTATTTGCTTGTTCTTGTAGCACTTTCCTGACTTCGTCCTTATTTTTCTCAACTCCATTGTAAAGTGTTTTGAAACACTTTATAATCATTTTTCTGAATTCCTTGTCAGGCATTTCCAAGGTGTGCCCTCCTTCCAGAATGGAATCTAGGTCTAACTCTAAGTCATTTGTCTCATGCATTTTATTTTGTTTCTGGACATGTGCTGATATTGTCATCTGTTTTTGCTTCTTAGACATGTTCAGTGGTTAGCTGTGGCTTTTATACTAATTTGAATGTGTGTTTTGGTGTTTTTTATGCTTTCTGATTGCCTCCAGGTAGATGTGATCTGGATGTGGGCTTCCCTTTTTACTCTTCTTATTGCTTAACTCAGAGTAACTTTCATAGGTGTTGTCTGCCTCCCTGGTGTACAACAGTTGGTATTGATTCTTGCATGGATTGTGGGGTTTTATAGACTGTGATTGTATGCTGACTATATGGCATCAATTTCTGTCTCTTCTTGGGTGATATAGGAAGAGAAAAAACCCCTTAAAGGTAAAAGGGGCAACTAAAAACAAAATAAAACAGCAGCAGCAACAGCAACAGCAACAGCAAAACAAAATAAAACAAAAAAACCAGATTGGATACTATAGTTTATAATTTCAGAAAAGAGAGAGGAGAGAGTGAAAAAAAAATCTGTAGCCTAATATGAATATGACTTTAATATCCTCTTTCAGCTTCTTGCCTTCAAGGATGCCTGATAAATATTTAGATGCCACTGTTGATTGTTATGCTGTACGTCAGGATTTAATTTTCAGCCTATTTTGATTTTAGTCTCTCTCCCATCCACAACCCGTTCTGGCCTTTTCCCTATTAATAAACAGTTCAGGGTTGGCTGTGGCCCTTTTGTGCTGCCGTTTGGTTTTAAGTGGGGGACTGCCACTTTAAATGTTGAGAGGCTCTGTGCACATGCATGGTAAAAGAACCCTCCAGTGGTAGGGGTGTGGGGGTCCACTCACTCAGGCACCTCCTCTAGTCACCAGAATGGAGGTGTGCAGACAGCAAGAGGCCAATGAACAAAAAAATCAGAACTAAACAAAAGAAAACAAAAAATATTGTCTACCTTTGTCTCTAAGGTTCCTGCAGGTGTTAGTCCATGGGGGGGTCTGCTTGTTCCCCTGCTTGGTCTTGCTGTTTGGTCTCGCCCAGGTTGTTGGCTCTGGGCCGCTGAAGCCAGCAGGTTTGAAAGTACGAGATTTCTTACTTCCGCTACAAGTTCCACTAGCTATAAACTTTCAAACATTTAAAATATTCCTAAATAAGTGGTTCAAAGTTTTAGAGTGCTCACCTGACTCCACTTTGCCTGGTACTCTGTGATATTGCTGATGGAGATCTTCACTGAACCTCTACCCTATCCACCATCCCTAAAATATTTTTAATAAGGGGATATGAAAGTTTGTTGACAGATGGACGAAGTGTATTAAAAAGCAAGGAGATCATTAAAAAATGATGTATTTGTCTTTTCTAAAATTGATTAAATTCTACAACCTGAGTACAGATAATTTTTTATTCACCCTCCTATATATAGGACTCTTTGTGTAGCACCTTAGGATAAGCACTGGACTGCTATCTGCAACATCAGAAGTCTTGGAAACCCTATACAGGGTCATTATGAGTCAGGACTGATGCAACTACACTTAACAACATATACGTTTATGAAGGAGTCCTAGTGGCATAGTGGGTTGTGCATTGGGTTGATAATCTCAAGGTCAGCAGTTTAAATTCACCAGCTTCTCTGAGGGAGAAAGATAACATTTTCTGCTCCAGTAAAGATTTGCAGTCTTGGAAACCCTACCAGCACACATATATGAGTCCTGGTGTGGCGCTATAGTATGAACACTGGACTGCTAACCACAAGGTCAGTGTTTCAAACCCACCAACACTCCTCTGAAACTCTATAAGTCAGAACTGATTTAACATTATTTAATAACAACAAATTAATATATATATATTTTTTTTATATGAGTCCTGGTGTGGCACTGTAGGTTAAAGCACTGAACCACAAGGTCAATTTGAACCACAAGGTTGGCTGTTCAAACTCACCAGTTGCTCCTCAGAAACCTTATATAAGGTTGTTATGAGTAGGAACTGGCTCGATGGCACTAAATAACAACCAACATTGTGGTTCAAATTGACCTTGCAGTCCACCGGATTAACCCACAGCACTACACCAGGTCTTTCTTGTAGGCATATGGATATTATCCTATCACAGACAGCATTGTATTTCAAGACAGATCTGGAAATATTCTTTTTTTAATATTGTATTGTGAGTTATGTGATAGTTTACATGGGAGAACATTAGCTTTACATTCATCCTATTGTATATCATTTCATTGCCATGGTTACAATCCCCTCCATGCATCATCAACCAACCAAAGCCATCAGCACACAGCCCCTCTCCCTCTCTGGGTCTAGAGTCCATAGTGGCCCCATCTCTCCACGTAATTGTCTCTGGCTGCATCTCTGGTTTCACTGTTTCTCTGGGTAGGGTTCCACATTCCACTCTTCTCCTTTGATGGTCCTGGCCTGCAAAGTCAATCACTCCCCTCCTTTTGCTACAAAACTTCTACCTTTACATTTACAACTCTCACAGTCAGTCCTGATAACAATTATTCACCATTGTATCACAAGAGACTTATCCTCATCTCCTTTCATCAGCCCCACTCAGACAGATTGGATACTACTCAGTGGAGATTCTACCTTCCTCTGTGCCCTCTGGATCTAGGCTCCCTCTTGAAAACATGTAAGCCAGTCACTTCTTGCCTTTGTATTCCCTCCATTTTGGGTAGCCCATGTCCAAGTTGACCCATCCCTGTCTACTCTGTGTATGGAGGGGTGGGAATGATCCTCGCTGTAAACATTGGTTCCCTCTTTGGAGCTACTGCATCCATAAGTGTAGGTAAAGTTCATCAAATTGTATCAGATTACTCTTTTTTTCCTTTTCTTTCTTCTTCTAGTTGAGCTCTGATCATCCAGTCATTGAAGCCAGGTCAGTTGGGTATTATCTACAAGTGTGTGTGATCTTACGCATATGCCATCTCTTCTCAACAGCTGGACACTTCATTCTCCACTCTAGTCTTTTGTGGCTATGTCAATGACTCTGGGTCCAAAAGTCCCCAGGTAGTGCCACACTGCTGGCCAACCAGGTCTCTACCAGGTTCACAGGAGTCTATTGAACATTGTAGGGCTTAGCTCACAGCTTCATTGCTGTTTTTCCCTCATTTCTCCTTATTGGTGATCAATGTGGTCACCAATCAGAATGCATGTCTGCTCATGTATTCCCATTGAGTTTTAGTCTTGGAAGGGGGTTTGTCTTGAGGGAACCTGACCACTTGCCTTGATGGCTTCTGGGTGAGGAACTTGCTTGGTCTTGTAGTAATTAGTTGGACTGCCATTATTGTTTTGTATTTTTCCTGTTGGTCTTTCTTTCAAGAAATGTCTTCTGTTCTTCTAGCCACTCCAGGCTGGTCTACTTGTCCTTTCAAGTGGATATTTCCTACCTCAGAAATTGTGGATGGGGTTTAGGATTCCACCTATGGTCTTATGTAATGCAGAGACTCCACAGGAAGTCTCCTTCACTGGGCCAGTTCTAGGCCCATTTTAGGTATTCCAATAGGTATTTTCAATAACCTTATATGCATGTGAAAGCTGGACAGTGAATAAGGAAGACTGTAGAAGAATTGATGCTTTTGAGTTATGGTTTTGGAGGAGAGTATTGAAAGTGCCTTGGGTTGCCAGAAGAACCAGTAGACCCGTTTTGGAAGAAGTGCAGCCAGAGGGCTCCTTGGAGGCCAAGATGGCCAAACTTCGCCCCTCATACTTCGGACTATTGTCAGGAGGGACCAGTCACTGGGGAAGGATATCATGTTTGGTAAGGTGGAGGGTCAGAAAAAAAGAGGAAGACCCCCAACGAGATGGATTGGCCAAGTGGCACCATCAATGGACTCAAGCGTGGCAACAGTAGTGAGGTTGGCCCAGAATTGTGCAGTGTTTCGTTCTGCTGTGCGTAAAGTCGCTATGGGTTGATACCAACACAATGGTACCTAACAACAACAATCCGTTATAGCCAGAAGACGGATTTACAAGCTTTCTGTGGTGATAGTTCTGGCTATTCCTTTCTTCCCTCCTAAGTGTCTATTTTATAATGGTAGGCCAGAGAAACCAAGAATCAAAAGACAGCTAAGCATCTTAACATTATTTCCCCCTCTTGCCCATTCCAACCATGTCTCAATCCTTGTATCCCAAAGCCCTGTTGTCCCAAGGTTGTGCATACATCATTATTTACATCTGTCCCACTTAGCCCATGTAAACCTGCCTAATTGTTTTCACATCCGCATTGTTCTTTCATTCCCTCCCCCTTCTTGTGTATTGCCTTCCTCCCCAGCCAGCACCCAAACTATCCTGTGTCTATTCCCTTCCCTGCCCTCTTCTCACCCTACCCCACACATCCCGTTAACCAACAAAGAATCTCCCTTCCCCACGTTAATATGGATTTTTTAAATTAGTCTTTTACAATAGTGGTCTTACACAGTAGTTCTGCATTTGTGACTGACTAATTTCACTCAACATAATGTCCTTAAGTTCCATCCATGTTATGCTGTGTCTTGCAGCTTCCTTGTTGTTCTTCAAGGTAGCATAATATTCCATTGTGTGTATGTGCCACAGTTTATTTATCCATTCTTCAGTTGATGGGCACTTAGACTGTCTCCATCTTTTTGCTATTGTAAATAGTGCTGCTATGAACATTGATGTGCATATATCTACTCATGTTATGGCTCATATTTCTTGTGGGTAAATACCAAGTAAAGGAATTGCTGGATCATAAGGCATTTCTATTTCCAACCTTCTGAGGAAATGCCATATTGTTTCCCAGACAGGTTGGACCATTTTGCAATCCCACAAGCAATGCAGGAGCATCCCAGTCTCTCCACATCCTCACCAGCATTTATTGTCCTCTACTTTTTTGATCTTTGCTGTAATTGCTGGTGTGAGATGATATCTCAATGTTATTTTGATTTGCATCTCTGTAATGGCCAGTGATAGTGAACATTTCTTCATATACTTGTTAGCTGCCCAGATCTCCTCTTTGGTGAAATGTCTGTTTATGTCCTGTGCCCATTTTTAAATTGTGTTTTTCTTAAAGAGGTGTTGTAGTTTCCTATATATTTTAGAAATAAGTCCCTTGTCTGATGTGGTGTTGCAAAATATTTTTTTCCATTTTGTGGGTTCCCTTTTTACTCTACTGGTGAAGTCTTTTGACATAAGCTTTTAATTTTTAGTATGTCCTAATCATCTATTTTGTCTACTTTTGTTTGTATATGTTTCAAAATGTTTTGTAGTCTGTATATTCCCTGAATTTGTGCCCTCACATTTGTCCTTATTTTTTCATTGATGGCCTTCATAATTCTGGGATTCACATTTAGGACTTTAATCCATGTTGAGTTAATTTTGTATAAGGTGTGAGGTATAGGTCTTGTTTCAATCTTTTGCATATTGCTTTCCAGTTCTGCCATCACTATCTGTTGAAGAGAGTATCCCCTCCCCATGTGATATATTTAGGTACTTTGTCAAAAATCAGTTGGCTGTATGTGGATGTGTGTGTTAATGTCTGGATTCTTTATTCTGTTCCATTGACCTATGTATCTTTCATTATACCAGTACCAGGCTGTTTTGACCCTGTAACCATGTAATAAAATTTGAAGTTGTGGAGTGAGAGGTTTCCAACCTTATTCTTCTTCTTAAGCAGTGCTTTGCTTATCCTAGCTCTCTTTCCTTTCCATATAAAGTTTGTAATTGTTTTTTCCATCTCTTTGAAGAATGCCATTGGAATCTAGATTGGGATTGCATTATCTGTGTAAATTGCTTTGGGCAGTATTGACATTTTCACAATGTTAAGTCTTCCTATCCAGGAGCATGGTACATTCTTCCATTTTTGTAAGTCTCTTTTAGTTTCTTGTAGTAGTCTTTTGTAGTTTTCTTTGTATAGGTCCTTTTTTCTCTGGTTGCATTTATTTCTAGATATTTCATCCTTTGAGTGGCTATTGTAAATGGTATTGTTTCCCTGATGTCTTTTGTTTTTGGTATAGAGGAAACCAACTGATTTTTGTATGTTGATCTTATATCCTGCCACTTTGCTAAATCTTCCAATGAGGTCTAGTAGCTTTTTTTTACTGAGTCTTTGGGGTTTTCTATGTATAGGATCATGTTGTCTGGAAATACAGAGTTTTACTCCTTTGCCTATTTGGATGCCTTTAATTTCCCTGTCTTGCTGTACAGCTCTTGCTAAGGCTTCCAGCTCAATATTGAATAGGATAGGTGACAAAGGGCATCCTTGTCTGATTCCTGTTCACAAAGGGAAGGCTTTCAGTTTCTCTCTATTGAGAGTAATGTAGGCTGTTGGTTTTGTATATATACTTTTAATTATGTTGAGGAATTTTCCTTCAATTCCTACTTTTTTTTCTTTTATTGTGTGATAGTTTACATGGGGGAACATTAGCTTTACACTCATTCTATCATACATCGTTTCATTGCCATAGTTATCATCCCATCCATGCAT
>NW_006408597.1:12619508-12646208 GCF_000296735.1 Chrysochloris asiatica
TATAGCTCTGGCTAAAACTTCCAGAATAATATTGAATAGTAGCGGTGATAATGGGCATCCTTGTCTGGTTCCTGTTCGCAGGGGGAAGGCTTTCAATTTCTATCCATTGAGTGTGATGTAGGTTCTTGGTTTTGAATATATATATGCTCTTGATTTTGTTGAGGAAGTCCCCTTCAATTCCTATTTTGTTGAGTATTTTTATTAGGAATGGATTTTGGATTTTGTCAAATGCTTTTTCTGCATCAATTGATATGATCATGTGGTTCATTTCCTTTTTCTTATTTATATGATGGTTTACACTGATTGTTTTCCTGATGTTGAACCATCCTTGCATCCCTTTTATGAAGCCCACTTGGTCATAATGTATTTATTTTTGATGTGTTGTTGGATTCTGTTGGCTATTCTGTTGAGAATTTTTACATCATGTTCATGAGGGATATTGGTCTATAATTTTCTTTCTTAGTAATGTCCTTCCCTGGTTTTGGTATGAGGGTTATACTTGCTTCATTAAAAAGTATTAGGGAGTTTTCCATCCTCTTCTATGTTCTGGAATAATTTGAGTAGAATTGGTGACAGTTCTTCTCTGAATTTTTGGTAGAACTCACCCGTGAAGCCATCTGTGCCTGGGCTTTTGTTGGTTGGGAGTTTCTTGATGATCTGGTCAATTTCTTCTTTTGTTATGGGTTTGTTCAAATTTTCTACTTCAGTCTCAGTAAGTTTAGGTAGGTCGTGTTTTTCTAGAAATGTATCTATCTCATCCCAATTTTTGAATTTGTTGGAGTACAGCTCTTTGTAGTATTCTGTTATTATCTTTTTTATTTCGTTTGGTTCTATGGTGACTTAACCTATGTGGGTTCTAATGCGATTAATTTGTGTCCTCTCCCTCTTTTCTTTAGTTAGTTTTTGCCAATGGTTTGTCAATTTTATTAATCCTTTCAAAGAACCAGCTTCTTGTCCTGTTGATTCTTTCTATAGTTTTTTGGTTTTCCATCTCATTTATTTCTGCTCTTATCTTTATTATTTCTCTTCTTTTGGTGACTGTAGGTTCCTTCTGCTGGTCTGCTTCTAGTTGTTGAAGGTGACGTGTTAATGTGTTGATTTTGGCTTTTTCCTCTTTTTGGATGTGTGCATTTATTGCAATAAATTGACCTCTCAGGACTGCTTTCGCCATGTCCCAAAGATTTTGGTAGGTTTTGTTTTCATTCTTGTTTGTTTCTAGGAACTTTGTGAATTCACGTTTAATTTCTTCTTTTACCCAGTGGCTTTTCAGCAGGGTGTTGTTCAGTTTCCATGTATTTGACTTTATTGTTTTGGTTTTCTTATTGTTGATTTCAAGTTTTATAGCATTGTGGTCTGAGAATATGCTCTGTAGAATTTTGATGGTTGTGAATTTATGGAGGCTTGCTTTGTGGCCTAACACATGGTTAATTCTGGAGAATGTTCCATGTGCATTGGAGAAGAATGTGTATTGCGCCGTTGTTGGATAGAATGTTCTGTATACATCTATTAGATCGAATTGGCTGATTGTGTTGTTAAGTTCCTCTGTAGCATTGTCAAGTTCCTTTCTGGTTGTTCTATCCCTTTTCGAGAGTGTTGTGTTGAAATCTCCTACTATAATTGTGGCTTTATCTATTTCTTTCTTCAATTCCATTAAGGTTTGCTTCATGTATCTTGGTGCTTTTTTGTTGGGAGAGTATATGTTTATTATAGTTATGTTGTCTTGCTCGATTGACTCTTTGATCGTGAGATAGTGTCCTTCTTTGTCTCTTAAGCTAGTTTTTATCTTAAAGCCCACTTTGTCGGAGATTAGTATAGCCACTCCTGCTTGTTTATTCCTGCTGTTGGCTTGGGGTATTTTCTTCCATCCTTTGACTCTCAGTATGCTTTTGTCTTTCTGTGTAAGGTGTGTCTCTTGTAGGCAGCATATTGATGGATCTTGTTTTCTTATCCATTCTCCACTCTTTGTCTCTTTACTGGTGCATTCAATCCATTGACATTCAATGTAATTATTGATAAGTGTGAATTGATTGCTGTCATTATGTTACTTTTTTGGTGTTGTTGTTTGTTCTTTGGTTCTGCTTTACTTCTTGAATTGGGTTTGTGTTTTTTGAGTTGATTCTGGTCAGTTTCATCCTAGTTTCTCTGTTCACTTGTTCTGTTTGGGGGTTTGTTTTTATGATATGTTGTGGAGTGTTGACTTTCTTTGGAGTTACCTTGTAGTCTACTAACTTTTCTCTGCATTTAGGATACTCCATTGCATTCTGTAATTTACCGGGAGTCCCCACCACCTGGGTTTCTGTTGCTGTGTTTGTCCCTTCTTTGACATTGATATGTTTATGTCCTACTTTGTTGAGTGTTTTGTATTAGGAATGGATGTTGGATTTTGTCAGATGCCTTTTCTGCATCAATTGATATGATCATGTTTTTCCTTTATTTTTTCTTATTTGTATGGTGGATTATGTTGATCACTTTTCTAATGTTGTACCATCCTTGCATTCATCATATGAATCTCATTTGATCATGATGTATTATCATTTTGATGTTCTTCTCGATTCTGTTGGCTAGGATTTTGTTGAGAATTTTTGCATCTATGTTCATGAGGGATATTGGTCTATAGTTTTCTTTCTTAGTAGTGGCATCCTTCCCTGGTTTTTGTATAAGGGTGTTATGCTTGCTTCATAAAATGTATTAGGAAGTTTTCCATCCTCCCCTATATTTTGGAATAATTTGAGTAGAATTGGTGACAGCTCTTCCCTGAATGTTTGGTAGAATTCACCAGTGAAGCCATCTGGGCCTGGACTTTTTCTGGTGTGGTGCTGTAGGATCAGCACTGGACTAGAATCACAAGGTTGGCAATTCAAACCCACCAGCTGCTCTTCAGAAATCCTATATATGGTGGCTATGAGTTGGGTAACTGACTCCATGACACTTAACAACAACAACAACAACAATAACAACAACAACAGCTATTTGTCATTTTGAGTTGTGCACCATCAGCAAGATGGTCCTGATGCTTTACTCCCTTAGTGTCATCATGGTCAACTCTACTTTGAGGAGTCAGCTCTTTCCCAGTCATATTTTGAGTGCCTTCCAACCCGAGGGACTCATATTCCAGCAGTATATCTGCAGTATTCTGGTACTCTTCATCATGTTTCAATATTCAGTATTCTGGTGGTATCTGACAATGTTCCACTGCTATTCATAAGGTTTTTGTAAGTGACTAAATATTTGAAATTAGTCTATATCTCCTTCCTAGACTATCTTAGTCTGGAAGTTCAGCTGAAACCTGTCCTGCTAGTATTTAATATACCTATGGCATAGCTTCCAGAATCACAGCCTGCTAGTATTTAAAATACCTGTGGCATAGCTTCCAGAATCACAGCAACATGCAAGCCACCACAGTACTCAAACCTACAGATGAGTAGTGGTTTTGCTTATTATTTACTCCTAATGGAGTCCTAGAGTTATGGTGTGGTACTGCAGGATGATGCACTGTACTGAAAGGTCAATTTGAACCGCAAGGTTGATGTTTCAAACCCACCAGGAGCTTGTTGACCCTACAATAGACCCTAAAATCCTATATAGCGTCACTATGAGTCAGAACCTACTCGACAGCACTTGGCAACAATAGCAACAATAATGGAGTCCTGGTGTGGCACTGTAGGATAAACACTCGACCATAAGGTTGGTTTGAACTGTCATCTGTTCCTTGGAAACCCTATGAGGTCACTATGAGTTGGAATCTGATCGATGACACTTAATAACAGCAATGTTTTAAAGGGATCCTAGTGTGGTGCTGAAGTATAAACACTGGAATGCAACCCTTAGGGTTGGTGGTTCAAATCCACCAGCTCTAGGGTCGCTATGAATCTATGAGTCAGAATCAACTCAATGATGCTTAACAACAACAGCAACATTGTCTTTTTTTTTTTTTTTTTAAAGGCCTCACATATTTATTAGCCAACCTCTTTAACTGCAGACACATGAAAATAAAGGAAGAAACCAGAAGTTTTGCAAAACATGTTCAACTGATCAAATCTTGGCAAAATTGAACTTGCAATGGTAGGGTTCTAGGACCTAGGTCTATTACGTGCTGCGCCATCCACATGTGCCACTCCTTAGTGAACATGTGCCTCTCCTTAAAGAACATGGGCCACTCCTTAGAGACCCAGCTTGGTTCTTTTCCAGTGTCTTCTCTTGGAGTTGTATCTGATTTTATTCCCCATTTTCATTCGAATCCATTGGGGAATGGGACAATTCTGCTTTTGTTTCTTGGCCAGGAATCTCTTGATCCTAAAAGTCTTATGAGAAGACATTGTGAAGATGGAACGTAGCAGCGGTCACACGATGGTGAAGAAAGGAAGAGCAACATTGTTTTAAAGGGAATCATGGTGTGGTGTTGTAGGATAAGCACTGGACTGCTAACCACAAGATTCAAACTCACCACTTGCTCCTTGGGAACCCTATACAGGGTCGCTAAGAGTCAGAACCGACTCAATTGCACTTAACAACAATAAAAAAAAAAAAAAAAAAGAAACATGATGGTGCAGTGGGTTAGGTGTTGGGTTGCTAATCACAAGACTTGTTGTTAGTGCCGTGGAGTGGGTTCCAACTCACAGTGATCCTGTACAGGGTTTTTGAGGAGGCTTGTGGGTTTGTATTGTCAACATTGTGGTTAACAGTTTAGTGTTAATTCTACAGCACCACACACAAGGTAGGTAGGTGGTTTAAAACCACAAGCTACTCTGAGAGAAAAGGATGAGGCTGTCTGCTCCTGCAAATATTTACAGTCTTCGAATACTTAAGAAGTAGTTCTACTCTGTCCTGTAGGGTCACAACTCGATGTCAGTGGGTGGTGTACATTTTACTGTCTTAAAGACCCCAAATCCAAACTCATGCCTTACTTGATCAGGGGTGGGATATAGGCAGGTGAAGAAAAGGATATTGCTCTGGGAATGGCTTCTCATGCTTTGTCCTGCAGGCAAGTGGTGGCAGTGGAGGCTGAGGATCTGCTGTTCTGGTGGGCTTGGCTAGGCATGCTCCCCTCACTGCCTGCTTTCTCTCTTTATGCTATCACCCTTACCTGCTCAGCTATGCTGTTGCTGTTGATGATTGTTCCTCTGGATTCCACCAGAAGTTTTAGCAATGACATGGACAACTGGAAGTGGGTTCCCATAAGGTTCTAATATGGTGTTAGGAGACACATATTTGTTTACCTCTCACACAACTTTTGTCAGTTCAACTTTTTACAGGCATGCAACTTACTGACAGCAATTACAAAAACTGGCTGTACTATGCTACCCTTAATCAATGTGGTATTTCCATCAACATTGATTCCCTTTCTCCTGTTTTCTCCCACTCCTGGTATTCATTAATAAATTTGTTTTCTATACATTTGTCTTACCTTTTTAAATAACTGGAGTCATACAATGTTTGTCCACTTGTGATTGGCTTATTTGTCTCAGAAAATTGTCTTCAAGTTCCATCCATACAGTAGAATGTTTCAAGACTTCATTTCTCCAGCTTACTGAGTAGTATTCATTGTATGTAGGTACCACATTTTGTTGACCCATTCATCTGTTGATTGGAATCTAGGTTGGCTACTGACAGGCTCAGCTTTTAAGTCTTATGTATATATACTGAGAAGTGGAGCTGTTGGGCCATATAGTAGCTCTATTTTTAGTTTTTGAGGAACCACCACCACACTGGTTTCCAAATGGCTACACCATTTTTCATTCCCACCAGCAATGGGTGTTTCAATTCCCCTACATCCTTGATAAGATTTGTTGTCTTCTGTTTTTTTGTTTGTTCATCCTAATGGGAGTGAAGAGGCATTTCACTATGGTTTTAATTTGCATCGGTCTGATGGCCAATGACGATGAACAATTTTTCATATATTTGGTAGTCATTTGAATGTCCTCTTCGATAAAATGTCTAGTTGCATGGGTGAGGGAAAAGGTGGGATTTTTTTTCTAGGTTCCCAAACTACCCAGATAATAGCTGTGAGGTCTGCTCTAACCCTCATATACCCCCTGCACAGACTCTGCTCTCCAGGAGTTCTGAGCCACATAGATTAAGTCAGTGTGAGGCAAGTGCCTGCTGTGCCACCTTGGTGCCTGGATTCAGATTTACAGAACCCACAGTCTCCGGGTCAGGATTAGACTAGAGGGTCCTTCATAATTAATCACCCTGCCTCCAGCTGCACTTTGGTTCTGACAGATACTGAAACTAGCAACCTGAAGTGCTGCCATGAACTACTTCTAGCTTGGGTGCCCTGAACATAGACAAGACTATAGGAACTCTATCTAGGGCTGTGAACTCAGCAGTCACATCCCTCTTCCACCCACCTCATGAGTTCCTTGGCTTGCAGGAACCCCCTAGAATTTTCTCCTATCTGGGTCCAACAACTGCACTATTTGTATGTATATTTTTCCTTTTGTTGCTTCATTATTTTTGTTTATTCTTTCTTCTCCATCTTCTCTTTCCCTCCCCTTGATTTTTATCCTTTATATTTATACTTTTGTTTTTTCTTCTGTTTCTCATTCCTCCCTCCCCTCATTTTCCTTTTACTCTTAGTTTTTCTTTACTACTTGCTAGTCTCTTTCTCTTATCTTCTATCTTTTCTGTTTTTTTCTTCTATTTATTTATTTTCTTCCTTTTATTTTCTCTCTTATTTTTTTCTTGTACAACTCTATTTTCCTGTCCTTTTCTTTTTTTAGTTATTATAGTCTTTTTTTCTTGTTGATGCCTATTTTTGTTTCTTTTTTTCTCCTTTATATTACATTATATTCTGTTTCTGATGTTGTCTGCTTGTTTATTTGTGCTGTTTTGTTTTCCTGTATGTGTTTTTCTCCTCTTGCGTCACCTTATAGGAGACAGCAACTGTGCCTAAACAGTCCGTTCACAACCATACCCGCTGCAACTCCACCCACTGGACAAGAGTCATTACCAGCTCCTATACCACTCGATCAATGATAGTCATCAGCCAACACTAATTAAACCTGCCCTAAACTGAGCTCTGCATGAGCATCAAATGAAAAAGGATGGACCCATTTCCATTTCCTAATCACACACACCAGGAGAAGTTGTGAGAACCTAAGAACACACCAACAAAGAATCATCAATTAAATACAAATTCAATCACACTGTAATGTTTCAGAGAGAGCAGACAATTTTAACTCACATAAAGAAACAAGAGAGAGTGGCTGAAACATATGACCAAGATGCATAACCATAAAATGTTTTTGAGGAAGAAAGGTAATGGAATTACCTGAGAAAGAATTTAAAAGAATGATGTTTAGGTACCTTCAATGGATTGACAGAAAGATCAAGAAAAGCAAGGAGAGCACAGAAAACACTTTAGAAGAATTTAAGAAAACACAAGAACAAACTGAAAAAATAAATGCAAAATTTTGAAATAATACAAAAGTTGATATCCAGAAGATTAATACTAACATCTTGAAAATGGACAATACATTGAAAAGGCAAATAAGTAGGTTTGAATAATGGAAGCTTGAATTAGTGACCTTGAAGATAAATCTTTCTTCAATACTAGTAAGCCAGAAGAACAATAAGATAAAAGAATGAAAAAATTGGAAGAAAAACTGAGATTTATGTCAGACATCATGAAAAGGATTAAGTTATCAGTGATTGGAATTCCAGAACCAGAGACAATAAAAAGCATGGAGAAAATTTCGAAGAGTTGCTGAAAGAAAACTTTTCTAACATCATAGAAGACAAGAACATAACCATCCATGAAGTTGAATGAATATCAAACAGGATAGACCCCAATAGAAAATCAAGACATATTATAATCAAAATTTCCAAAACCAAGGGCAAGAAAAAATTCTAAGAGCAGCTCAGGAAAAACGAAAGTTACCTATAAGGGAGAACCAAGAAGACTAAGTTCTGATTTCTCAGCAGAAACCATGCAGGCAATGGTATGACATATACAAAGTTCTGAAAGAAAAAAAAAAAAAAAGTCAACTAAGAATCATACCAAACAAAACTGTCACTCAAATGCAACAACAAAATAGGACACTTGCAGATAAACATCAATTAAAGGAATCTGTAATAACCAGACCAACTTAAAAACAATACAAAGGATGTTCTTTGGACTGAGAACCAGCAACAGCAAACCTGAGATTAACATACATGATAATACCACCCAGAACTCAATTTGGATATAGAAACATTTAAAGTAAAACAAGGAGTTCTGTTGTGGCTTCAGGATAATGCAAGGTCGATTTGAACCACAAGGTGAGTGGTTCAAGCTTGCCAGTTGCTTCTCAGAAACCCTATACAGGGTTGCTATGGGTCAGAACCAACTTTACAGACCTTAACAACAACAACAACAAAACCAAAACAAACCTACAAGACTGAAAATAGAGAACCAGAGATAATTAATTTATAATGAAGTTAAGTACAAAATAAAAAAAGGGAATAGTGTAGATACAGAACTTCCAAATGGAAAGGAAGTCAAGTAGATTTTGAGATAAAACAGGCTGTTTAAATTTATTAATACATTTTCTCAAAGAAAAATGAATACACCTTCACATCAAAATTAAAAAGAGGAAAATCAGATTAAGTAAATATTAAAGCAACAGCAGTAAAGAAAATGTAAAGCAACTTCACAAACAAAATGAACTCAGCACAGAGGGCAATTTATAGCAGTAAATGCATACATTCAAAAAGAAGTCTAAATCAGGATATTGATCATGTTGACTTTTTCAGAAGACTTTGAGAGAGGAAATGTTCCATGTCTCTCTCCTAGTTTCTGGTGGCTTGCAGCAATCCTTGGTGCTCCTTTGTTGCTTATAGATGTATTTACTTCTGTCATTGCATGGTGTCTGTCTTCTCTCTATGAGTGTCTCTGTTTCCATGTCTATCCTTTTTTATAAAAGGCCAATCAAAAGGGATTAGGATTAGGACCCACCCGACTCCAGTATGACTTCATTTACTTAATTGATAACATTGCAAAGAAAAACCCTTTTTTCTCCAAACAAGGTCACATTCACCAGTGCAGTGGTTAGAACTTCAACATATCTTTTTTTTCTTTGGGAAGACACTATTCAATACCCAGACACTGCCATCAAGTTAATTCCGACTCATAGCAATCCTATATAGGGTTTCTGAAGCTGTAAATCCTTATGGGATTAGAAAGTCTCATCTTTGTCATGCAGAGTAGCGGGAGGGTTTGAACCATTGACATTTTGGTTAGCAGTACAGTGCCTATTCCACAGTTCCACCAGGGCATTGTTGTTGTTAAGTTCTTCCGAGTCAGTTTCACCTCATAGCAACCCTGCTTCCGAGGAGCAGCTGGTGAGTTTGAATTGCCATCCTTTTGGTTAGCAGTCCAGTACTTACCTTATAGTACCACACCAGGACTCCCCCACCAGGGCACAGTGCACAATAAATAGGATTTAGCCTTCATTATTAAACAAAATTATAGCATAAATCTGAGTCTTAGGGATGACAGAATTAATAGAATGCCAAAAAGTTGGATGCACATAAACTTAAGTATTCTTCTTGGTTAATATCTGTGGTTAAGCAAATGGGACCAATAATACTGCCTCCATATGCTGGCTCCTAGTGGTTACAAATCGGGCTGCTAACCTTAGGGTCAGCATTTCGAAACTACCAGCTGCTCCGCGGGAGAAAGATGAGACTTTCTGCTCCTGTAAAGATTTATAGCCTTGGAAACCCTGTACAGGGTCGCTATGAGTCGGAACTGACTCCACAGCACATAACAACAACAACAACAACAAGCTCAGAGTAGCCCAAGGCAGATTGGGTGAAAGTTCCAATTCTGCTTTCTGACCTTGTGAGCATTTAACCTTCCTAAGTCTCACTTTCTTTGTTGGTGAAATGGGGAAAATAATGATACTTACATAATAGATGCAGGGCTGTGGGGTTCTCTTTCTGGCACTCAGTTCATAGTTCTGCCAAGATGATTTGCTAGGCCACAGTCTTGCAAAGGGATTGGACAGGCCACTATGTAAATAAGATGTACAAGGTGTGTATAACCTTTGCAGAATTGGTCACTTACTATACAAACCAGGTTACTGCTTACTTATCTAGGGGATTTGTCAGTTTTGCCATCCTGTTAGACTTAAAAGAATCAGTGGCACAGAGACTGAGGAGGAACTCATTACCATAAAGAAAAGGAGACAAGAGTGGAGTGCATTCTTTGGACCCAGGGTTTTGCACTGAGAACCTCCTAGACCAAAGAGACAGACAGAGCTGTAACACAGGAGATGGCATGAGACAGTGCAAGACAGCATAAAATGGCTCTAGACAGTGTAAATGTGTAAGTGGTGAGAACTCAGAGACTGGTGTGAGGTGGCTGTGGTGGACTTTCTGGCCCACATACCCAATGGCTACAGTGGACTCACTGACCCATGTAGCTAGAGAGCTGAGAGCCTTTGAGCAAAAGGCTTGCTGGTAGAGTGGGGTACCTCCTGACACTTGATGGTGGAGCCCAAAGAGCCGTAACATTTACCCTAGCAGGTCCTAGAGCAGAGCCCAGCAGGAGCTGGTGGCTAAGCTGAAGGGAGCCTGGGGCTAGAGGTCTCAATGTGATTTGCTGGCTAACAGCTGAGATTTGTCTTTATTGGAAGAAGCTGTGCTGACTGATGAACTGTATTTTGCCTTGTGAGTTGTTCCTGATACTTTTAAGTTGATCCTGATCACGAGTTGTAGACTGTTATTTCCCTAATAAACCACACACACGTAAGTATGGTCTGTGAGTTCTGCATGGCTATTACAGTGAGTTATTGAACCCAAAAGAGAAGTAGAGAGTATCGTGCATAGAACGACTGGTGTCAGAATTGCTTAAATAGTTTGGAAAGTAAAAGTATGTCTGATCTGTACCTCACAGGAATCAGCTTTGTGCTGATGATAGTGATTATCATTGTCCCTACTGAAGGTAGAAAAGGTCTGACATACATTGCTACTACTAACTTTGTTGTTGTTAAGAGCCATCGAGTCATTTTTGACCCATAGTGACCCTGTATAGGGTTTCTGAAGAGCAGCTGGTGAGTTTGAACCACCAATCTTGTGGTTCAAAGTGATCTTGCAGTCCAGCACATTAGCCTGCAGCACCACTTCAGGACGCCTAGCATTCAATAAAGTAAATGTGAGAGTGCGTATTAAAATTTTTGTGTTTGTCATTTTCTAAGCACTTACTATATTGTTGTTAGCTGCCATTGAGTGGGTTTCAACTCATAGTGACCCTATGTATAACAGAATGAAACACTGCCTTGGCCTGTGCCAACTTTACAGTCTTTCCTATGTTTGAGTATGCTGTTGCAGTCTATTGCTGCAGTCCATTTTGTTGAGGGTCTTTCACTTTTTTGCTGACCCTCTACTTTAACAAGTATGATGTTCTTATTTCTGGTAGCATGTCCAAAGTACATGAAATAAAGTCTTACCATCTTTACTTCTAAACATTCCTCATCATAGTGAATATTGTGCTGGGAACAGAAAGGAAATCCTTCAAAGGTTCTGTTCTGAATACAAGAACAGAAATCTCCAGGGTTATATAGAGACTCAGATATATTTGGAACTGGTGTTTCTAGCTAGTACTAAAAATTTGAGGCCCCCAGACCTTAAACTTTGATATAAAGTATTATTTTCCCCTCTATTGAAATATCCCCTTCCAAACAGGAATCCCAGGGGACCAGAGTATGAGTGAAACTTGACAGACCAGATGCCAGCATATCTAGATTTATTTTTGGACCATAAACCTGGTCCAGGGAAAGCAGGAACTTGTCAATTTCACTTTTTTGGATCAGAAGATTGAACCTGGTGGAGAGGTGCTGTTTGGGACTAAGAGTTTTCTGGAATATCTAACCTCCTCTAGGCTTGGGAGGACTAAGAAAAAGAAAATGCATCATTTGAATAATGGCCATGGTTACGAAAGGCCCTGCAGGCCACCAGAGGGAAAGGAAACAGTAGTGAGCAGAGTAACCAGAGAGCAGAGCAGTTAGGTTAAGCTACCTGGTTGAAATCCAGAATAATGCAGACTTTTGGACCAGCGATCACTTGGAAATAAGCATTCTGGCTGGAAAATAGCATTTAGTATTCGGGATGGAACGTACTATTGCATGCTTTTTCCCTGGATACTTCCTCCTGCCAGATACTGAGGGATCATCTCACATATGTACTTATTCCAACAGATTGCTCAATACTTTCAACAACAGAAAAAAGTTGACCAGCTTGATGATGTGCATGTGATCAGGTGCTAGAGTCAGGAAAAACCTGCCAGGCTGCTGAGCTCAATGGTAACATTTTCATCCTGTCGAGCCCCTGGTGAGCAAATCTTAGAGGGCACTTGGAAATTGATGTAAGTGTTGCATTAAGCACAGCTCTGGACAAGTGTCACAAGGCCAGCTGGACAAATTCCCAGGATGCCAGATCACAAGGGCTGTTTCCAGGAAGGACTGACCCTTGCTGTCTCCATCCTCCTCCCCCAAAGCTCAGAAGTCTCAGTTACCTTGTAGGGCACTGAAGTTCCCAGTGAGCACACAGGGAACAGCTCACCCTGCAGAGTTTGAGACTGAATATTGCAGCCCTCATGTGACAGAGGCAGAATTAGGTTCTGAAAACCTGCGCTTAAGTCTTGGTTCTGCCAGTTACCAGCTAAATGTGGCCAGGCAAGTCACAATCTCATGAAGGATCCACTTACCTACCTGTAAAGTATATAAGTGAAAGTGAAGAGGACTTAAAACATTTACTGATGAGGATCAAAGGGCACAGCCTTTGGTATGGATTACATCTCAATGTCAAGAAAACAAAAATCCTCACCACTGGACCAATAAACAACATTCTTATTAACAGAGAAAAGATTGAAGTTGTCAAGGACTTCATTCTTCTTGGATCAACTATCAACACTCACAGAAGCAGCAATCAAGCAATCAAACGACGTATTGCATTAGGCAAATCTGCTGCACAAGACCTTTTTAAAGTGGTGAAGAGCAAAGATGTCAGCTTGAGGACTCAGGTGTGCCTGACCCAAGCCATGGTATTTTCAATAACCTCATATGCATGCGAAAGCTGGACAGTAAATAAGGAAGACCACAAAAGAATTGACGCATTTGAGTTATGGTGCTGGAGGAGAATATTGAAAGTGCCATGGGCTGCCAAAAGAACCACCAGATCCGTGTTAGAAGAAGTACAGCCAGAGTGCTCCTTGGAGGACAAGATGGCCAAACTTCATCTCTCATACTTAGGACATATTGTCAGGAGGCACCAGTCACTGGAGAAGGATATCATGTTTGGTAGGGTGGAGGGTCAGAGAAAAAGAGGAAACTGCCAAAGAGATGGATTGGCTAGGTGGCAGCATTGATGGATGCAAGCATGGCAACAATAGTGAGGTTGGCCCAGGACGGGGCAGTGTTTCGTTCTGCTGTGCATAAGGTCGCTATGAGTCAGTACAGACACGATGGCACCTAACAACAACAACAAAGTATGTAAGTCCCTAGGTGGTGCAAACAGTTTGAACTCAACTACTAACTGAAAAGTTGGAGGGTTTGAATTCAACTGTAGAAGAAAGGTCTGGTGATCTGCTTCTGTAAAGGTTACAGCCAAGAAAATCCTAATTCTGGCACTGTGAGTTAATGAGCTGGACTGCAAGGTCGGTTTGAACTGCAAAGTCAGCGGTTCAAGCCTATCAGCCATTCCTCAGAAACCCCATACAGGGTGGCTATGGTTCAGAACTGACTCAACAGCACTTAACAACAAACAAAAATAACTCTATAATACATGTAGTCACCATAAGGGATTTATATACGCCACCTCCTTTACAATTGTGACAATCACAATTAGTCATGATAACAATTACTCACTTTTGAATCAAAATAATCCTATCCCAGTCTCCTTTCCCCAGACTCATCTTGACAAGATGAAAACTATCCATCTGCCTTTTCCATACACCCTGAAACTAAACTCCCTCTTGAAGCTTGTAAGTCAGTCACTTAGTGCCTTTATAGCCGCCCCCCCCTCAATTTCAGGTGAATGGATAATGGGTATTACTTTTGTTTCAATTTTACAGAAGGGGAAATAGGACCCCAGACAAATAAAGTCACTTGTTCAAGGTGACATTACTCTGGGGCATACCCAGGGTTTGAACCCATGCAAACCACCTCCAGAGAGCTTGACTGACCTTGGCAGGACTTGCCAGTAGGAAATCCCAGATAGTTTTCCTAGAGAGGTTATTCAGTTTTTGTTCATACAGCTGTGAGTATTATTGCTCCAGGAAGCAGTTTGGGCTTTCTGGTCTGAGGGCTTTGGGGAGGATTGAAAGATTCTAAGCAGAGGTGGTGCATTCAGGTTTGCTTTTTAGGAGGATGATCCACTTCATTGTGTAAGCAGGAAGGAACAGTTTGGGGAGTGTAATAGGAAGCTTGTCCATATAATCCAGGAGAGGAGAGGTGTAGGAGTAGAGCTGACCCTTACAGGCAATTCCCAGCCAGGCCCAGGCAAATAGACTCTGGACTGCTTATAATCTGGCTGGAGGCATCCCCCTGAAGTGAATGACCCATAATAGGTGTTAAGAAAGTTAAACAAGGGTCCTTGGTTACCTTTTTACCCTACATAAAATGATAAACTGCCTTATCTGGGGTTGAGTGCAGCTGACCATGTTGCTAGGTTGAAGCAGTGGAACTAGCTCCTAGATGATCCTGAGGAAGGCCAAGCTCTCCAATGTCTGACTTCATCTCTTGCTGGACTATTGTCTCCAACTGACCAGCGCACCCAGAGGAGACCTCTTTCCTCTCCTCTGATTCATCTCTGAGGTCGCGCCTGTAGACATTTCCTTCCTCTCCTCTGTCAGGGATCAGGGCCCCTCCGACCACCATTCTTAGGGCTCCCAGGCTATTTCACGTCCAGTGCCCGCTTCCCTTTGTCCCTTTGCCGTTTCTGTCTGGCAGCCTCTGTCACCTCCAAGCAGTTTCTTTGAAAGAAGTGAATATACTACTTTCCACTCCCAAGGTTGGTCATGGGCCACCCAATGCTAAGTGAATACCCAGTTGTTCTTGGGTCTTTGCACCCAGCATCCTTACCTGAAAAACTAGGCTAGCAGCGTTTCCCCTGCTTGCTTCACGCGGCTGTGTGACAATGCATGTAGTCATGCAACATGCTAAGGCATTATATAGTACTAACCGGGTGGGCATTCTGGTAGGTTTTAGGTTCTCGTAGTCTTCGTGGAACATAAGTACTGGGACAAAGTTATTCTTTATCGCGGTTTCTCCAGGGCAGAGCAACCCGGGTTCGCCCCTTGGTGGGGGGCTGGGAGCTGGTCGCCAGACACCCTTCTTTCCTCTCTCCCATTGGCTTTCACCTGCCAGAGGCCGGCTACTACGGGCCTGTCGGTGTGTCAATCAGGCTCGCCGGGCTCCGCCCCGCCCCTCCTGGGGGTTTATAACGGGGAATTCCCATGGCTCCGACTCACTGTCCAACCTGCTGCCGCAGCGATTCGGCCCAGCGCAGCAGACGCTGGGCGCAGAGCATTCTCTCGCTCTTCCGTACCCCTCAGGGCGGTTCACGGTCGTATCCTCTGACCACAGCCTCGGACAGCAGTCGCCACAGGACAGCTGCTTGCTCCCTGACGCTTCCAGGGCCGGCGAGGGAAGGAAGGAAGATAGGCAGGAGCGGGTGTGTGCCTTACGGAGCCCGCCGATCCCTGCCTGTTGCCCAACCCGGTTGGCACCATGCTATCCGCACACTGTGCTCGCCTGCTCACGCCCCACTTGCTGCTTGTGTTGATGCAGCTGTCCCCGGCTCGCGGTCACCGCACCACAGGCCCCAGGGTAAGTGCGCTGCCAATTGCGCGCCCGCGAACTTCAGGGAGAGGAGTGCGCCCCCTTGACCCCCAGCCGCACGTCCACCTGAGTGGAGAGACAACGGTAGCTTTCCTCCCATTCCCGGCGTTTGAAGGGAGAGGGACGTGCCAGAATTTACTGTTCCCCACTTACTACTACCCAGTCTCCTGTGGGCTTCTTTGAGAAGTTGCTGTAATGAATGTTTCTCCCATTGCCCCCTTTAATTACTGGCAGCACCCCCTCGAAAAGTCCCACGTGTGTTTTCCTTCCCAGTCTCTCTCCCACCTCATTTTGCACCAAGACCCACAGAGATGCCTCCTGTGTCCGAGAGAGCTCGCACTCCGACCCGTAGAGCTCCCCCGTGCTCTCCCACTGCGTCCTGGAGCTCCCAGAGTGCTGGCGTTCTTGGCAAGCAGTGGGGGCAACGCTGCTTCAGGAGTTTTAGGTTACCAGCGAACTACACAAGGACTTTGTGTTGTTTTTTTTTTTTAAAAAGCGGTCGCTGCTCATAAAGTCCACAGCAGATAATTTTAATGCTTTCGTGCTGGGCATGGCACTGAAGGAGGGGTGGAGATGGGGGAGTGTGGCGAGGTGGTGCTGAGGGAAGCACTGTGCTGCCTTCAAGGGGATTTTTCCCCAGGGTTCCATGCTGGGAGGTTGAACTACTTGTTGAACCTTGATCTGATTGGCGTTTGGGAACGATCGACCTGAAACGTGCCAATTCTGTGCACAGGACAGGCTATCCAGGGCGCTGTAAAATCTGGAAACCATAGCATCGTGTTCATTTCTAGTCTGGATTATTGCTCCCTCCCCTCCCCCTAATTGGTCTAATGAAGGATTTCACTGTCTTAAAAAAAATGAACCTAGTGGTTCATTTGCCCAAACGACAGACTTAATCCTTGGCCAGGAATCAGTTTATGCCAACGCAGCCATCTCTCAAATAGCTGCTTGCCTCAGTTGGCAGCATGTAGGTCCCTGTGAAAGTACCCTGTGAAAGTACTCTGTGTGTGTGTGTGTGTGTGTGTGTGTGTGTGTGTGTGTGAGAAGAGAAGGTTGGCTGCTAAAACAAAAGATTTGTGTTTTTCTGGACATCCTCCTGTCTTGTCTGATCACCGCCTGTTGGGGTGGCAAGTTCTTTTTTTCAGAGCGTTTCCTCTCTGGGAACTCTCTTTATAGCACTTGTGAGTGGAGGAGAAGCCTGGCAAAGTTTGGCAAGCCTGAATGACTGCCCAAATGCTGGGCTGATTACCCCCAGCCTGGCTATCATTGTGAGATCAGTGTTGCAACCACAGGAAAAGTGTTCCGTCCTGGTGTTGGGCCGACCCTTGCTTTTATGACCAGATGTGCAACAGCAGCAGTCAAAGTGTGGCAGATTAGATCCAGGGCGTGTCATAAATCCTCAACAGCAGGCATTCCCAAAAGCTGGGGCAAGGAAGGGCTCCAGGGAGTGACTTTTATGGATGCAGATGAGGATGCCTTTTAAATGAAGCTGCTTGGTTTGATATTAGGACTCGCAGGTCTTAAACTCTGAGGTCAGGCAAGCCACAGCATTCCCTCCAATAATTAGGAACAGTTAAGACAAGAGGTGCAGACCAGAGCACCCTGAGTGAAATCTGGATGTCCACCCACATGGGGGTCTAAAGGAGAGAGGCCGGGAGACAAATGGTGGGGGCTTGTTTGCCGCTCGGGCATGGTTAGCATCTCAAGCCATATGGCTCTCTCCTTGCTTCCTGGACAAGAGGAAGAAACATTTAGGACAAAACTAGGGACTCTCAGAAAAACAGAGACATCAGTTAGATTTCTCTCCAGCTTCTTGAGTTTACCAATTTGGTAAAAGTGATGGGACATAAACAGGGACTTTACACGGGCTGGTGTGTGTTACAGCTACTTGTATATTCTCTCTTGCATGTTCCTTCTCCTTCTCTTGCTCGCTCTCTCACACAGACACAAACACACGTGTTTATAAAGTACAAAGGGGAAGCTGCTATCCTGAGCATGTAGTTTACCTGGTTGCTTTTATAGGTAACAATTTATGAACATCTGGACTAGACATGTTACCTTCTCTCTTCTGCTTCTAAGAACACTTCAAGGTGGATGGTTTTAGAACCAGTTTTCAGATGAGGCTATGAGACTCAGAGACTCAACAACATGCCTGAATCCCAGTGTACGTGTAACTCTCAGACCCAAACCCCATTTTGCATGGTTTTAGAGACTGTGTGCTTCCCACACCACCAAGCAGCTGCAGAGAGTTCACACCCAACTGTGAGGCTGTTCCTGCTGTAAAGGAAGAGATGGGCTGCCTGAGAATAATCTGAACTCAGATGAATCAGATGAATCAGTCTGGAAGAGAGTGTGGTTAACTTTCTTTTGGTGCCTGTGTCACTTAAAGGTGATGTGTTTGAGTTTCAACATATCCCCAAAGATGCCAGTTCTCTTTTGTGGTTTCTTGTGGCCCCAGATGTGCAGCACTGAGTTGTGATGGTGGTGTCACAGGAGGAACAGGAACATCTGGCTGGTTGTACATTCCCTCTGGGCACCCTGAAGTCTCTTCCGTTAATCTGTTGAGTGACAGGTTTAAGGATTGACATGTTTTCCACCTGGCTTTCAAGAAAACTGAGAGCATGCCCTTTTGGTTTAACTTTATCTGACTCACTAATTGAGCTCCCCTGAGGACTAGACTCCAATCCTTGTTCCCTTATTTGCTTCCGCCCTTCATAAAATCCCTGACATTGGTTTGATGCTGGAAACCAGCAGCTATCAAGTATCAGATTGGAGACTATTATGTAGGAAGCACTTGAGTTTTTGGCTTCTCAGTCAGTGTCGGATTACCCAATAAGCAAGGTAAACATGGGTTTACTTGTACTTATTTACTAATCTGTAGCGAACTTTTCCCTCCACCATATCAAAGATTTTGCTTCTAGGTATGGCTGGCATTTTTATCTCTCTCAATCCCACAGTACCTTCCTACAGAATCAAACCTTCTTTTAAAATTTACAGTCCCTGAGAGGAATAGAGTACCCAACAAGCAAGGTAAGCAAGGGCTTGCTTGTGCTTACTTACTACTCTGAATCCATCCCTGCTCTCAACTTTGAGCGCTATTCTACCTGGGATGCTCATCAGGATTTTTTTAATTATGAAGGAAGCAGGCATTTCTTTAATCCTGCACAATTTACTGAAAATTCTTCAGTGGAAGATGGGGTGGGGGCAGGGCTCTCCCAGCTAAGGAGTACAACTGATGGTTAGGTCTTTGTTTAATCCTCTATCTACATGAAGTGACAGAAAGTTAGGTAATGGATTATGCCCATCTTGGTCATCCATGTACCCCCCAGAGCTCAACACAGTGTAGATTTCTGGTGGGGGATACACTTTGTTGGTGTTTGTGAAGTGATTCACGAGTTCCACTCTCTTGGGCTTACCTTAGCATGTTGTTATTGTTAAGGACTGTTGAGTCAGTTCTGAATCATAACGACCCTATACAGTAGGGTTTCCGAGACTTTAAATCTTATGGGAGCAGAAAGGCTCATCTTTCTCCCACACAGTGACTGGAAGACTTGAACTGTGGACCTTATGGTTCACAGTCTGGTGCTTATTGTATGGAACTACCATGCTCCCCTTACCATAGTTAGGGGCAGGACATAGATTTAAGAAGTTTGAGAACTAGAAGAAAATGGAAAGATCAAGAGGCTAGAGTAAAAAATTTCTTTTTGGCATATTTTTCATTTGTTCTTTTTCAACCTGTTTCGTGAATTCATCCTTCAAAACCCACCTTCAATATCACTCTCAAGGAAATTTCCCCCAGAAATTTTTATTTTGCTTAGAATTGATTACTCCCATCTTTGAATAAATTTTGTGTATGGTCCACTTGTGTTCTTAAATTTTGCTTAATCATAGCATCATGAAGCTCTTAAAGCCAGCATTCTCATCTTCTGTCTGTCAACTCTTGCATTGATCCTGTCTTGTTAGATGAACAAACTTCAAGCCCTTTGAGGGCAGATGAGAGGTCATATGCATTAGTGTGCTGGTCACATTGTACTGGACTTTTTAGTGATGTCCAGCCCGGACCCTTGTTCTCATTTAAACCTGAAATTGGTTAATTACAAACTTTCCCCTCCCCAAATTTTAGGCTTCTGTTTTTCAAGGTTGTCTCTGTGTGTGCATGTGTGTATTGTGAGATATGTGTGGTGTGTGTAGTGTGTACAAGTGTATGTGAGGCTTAGGGGAGAGTAGATGGAGAAAGGAAATTCAGATAGGGCATCAAACGTTAGCTCCTCTACACCTTTTCACATTTTTTTGAAACAGCTTCTAGACTGTTAGCTTCCAAATAGATAGCCTGCCTCAGTGTCTATACCAGGGTGGGTGCTTGGTTCTGCATAGATGCCCTCCTTATGATCTGCATACCTGGCAGATGCACATCTTGGCCATATGGGGGATTTACCTGGCAAATACCTGATCTAAGTATTTTGATAGAGCTTTTATGTCTCCTTGAATATGAGATATTTTTAAAAATAAAACTGAGTGGGACAGAAAGTGGAACTAAATATCTTCAAGACTCTAGGACATGCAAACCAAATGGGAAACACTTTGATATTATCTCCTAAATGTGAACATTCACATTCCTTATGACCCAGCAATTCCGCTCCTAGGTTTACGTACCTAAGATAAACTCATGTCTACCAGGAGACATGTACCACTCCATTCACATATGCCCAACAGTGAGAGGGTGATGAATAACTTGTGGAAGATTATACTCAGTCAAAACAAATTAACAACAGTGGCATGCCAGAACCTTAGCAATAAGATGCTAAGTAGAAAAAATGTAACAAAATATGCAAGACATCTTCTAGAAAGCCAAAAAATCATTGAAATAAAAATTTGGAGATGCATACAGCTGAAAAAAATCAAAAGAAAAGCAAGGTAATAATGGACTCAAGATTCAAAGTGATGGGTATCAGGCAGAGCAAGGCAGAGGGTAGATTGGTGAGGAAACCAGGTGATTAGTGTAAGTTAGTGTCAATCTTTAACTTTTTATTTTTGAGAGGGTAGGGGTGAATCGGTTTTAAAATATTTACCCACTCGTGAAGATTTACAGCCTCAGAAACCCTGTACAGGGTCGTTATGAGTCGGACCCGACTCCACGGCACATAACAACAACAACAACAACAATAAATCTAATAGGAGTCCTGGTGTGGCACTGTTGGATAAATACTGGACTGCTAACCACAAGGTTGGCAGTTCAAACCCACCAGCTGCTCCTTGGAAAAAATATACAGATTGCTATGAGTAGGAACCAACTCAAAGGCACTTAATAACAAAAACAACATCGATCTAATAAATGATTAAATTTTAAAAGTGGGCTTTGCATGGGCCAGTGTTGAGTGTGTCATGAACCAAAGATTATGATTGATTCATTCTTCGTACCTGAGGTCAAATGAACACAAATTCCCAGAGCAAGGGACACTTTTCTTGCCTCCTACTGTCTTTCTTTCCCCCTTTCCAGATGTACATGTGGCTCTACCTAAAATACCATATTGTTGTTGTTGTTGTCAGGTGCCATCGAGTCGGAACCGACTCATAGCGACCCCATGCACAGCAGAACGAAACAATGTCCGATCCTGGGCCAACCTCACTACTGCTGCCACGTTTGAGTCCATCAATGATGCCACCTGGCCAATCCATCCCGTTAGGGGTCTTACTCTTTTTCTCTGACCCTCCACCTTACCCAGCATGACATCCTTCTCCAGCGACTGTTTCCTCCGGACAATATGTCCAAAGTATAAGAGACGAAGCTTAGCCATCTTGGCCTCCAAGGAGTACTCTGGCTGCACTTCTTCCAAAACAGATCTATTGGTTCTTTTGGCAGTCTATGGCACTTTCAGTATATTCTCCTCCAACACCACAACTCAAAGGCATCGATTCTTCTACGATCTTCCTTATTCACTGTCCAGCTTTCGCATCCATATGAGGTTATTGAAAATACCATGGCTTGGGTCAGGCGCACCTTAGTCCTCAAACTGACATCTCTGCTCTTCAATACTTTAAAAAGTTCCTGTGCAGCAGATTTGCCCAATGCAATACATCGTCTGATCTCTTGACTGCTGCTTCCACGAGTGTTGATAGTTGATCCAAGAAGAATGAAGTCCTTGACAACTTCAATCTTTTCTCCATTGGTAAGAATGTTGTTTATTGGTCCAGTGGTGAGGATTCAAGCTGGATTCAGAAGAGGCCGTGGAACGAGAGATGTCATTGCTGATGTCCGATGGATCTTGGCTGAAAGCAGAGAATACCTGAAGTATGTTTACCTATGCTTTATTGACTATGCAAAGGCTTTCGATTGTGTGGATCATGCGAAGTATGAGTTTTCAAGAACACTTAATTGTACTTCTGAGAACTCTGTACCTAGACCAAGAAGCAGTTGTTCGAACAGAACATGGGAACACTGAATGGTTTAAAACTAAGAAAGGTGTGCAACAAGGTCGTATTCTCTCACCATACATAATCAATCTGTATACTGAGCAAATAATACGAGAGGCTGGGTTCTATGAAGAAAAACATGGCGTCAGGATTGGAGGAAGACTCATTAACAACCTGCGGTATGCAGATGATGCAACCTTGCTTGCTGAAAGTGAAGAGGACTTGAAACATTTACTTATGAAGATCAAAGAGCACAGCCTTCGATGTGGATTACATCACAATGTCAAGAAAACAAAAAATACCATATTAGGGAGCGACTATGGGCTTTTGTTTCAATTCATGATGAGTTAGATCCAGAGTAGGCCTGAGGCCTTGGCATAAATTGATACATCAGCCTTGGCATAAATTGATACATCAGCTGGCCAAAGGGCCTATTTGTCAAGCTGAGCTGGCAGTGAGCAGTCTTTCTTATCCCTTACTCTGGGGTTTCCCTCTGTACCTGAACACCCAAATAAAAAAAGAAGAAAAATTCACTGGCTGAAACTTGGGTCAGAAGTCTTATTTGCTAGCAGGGGTTGGGTGGGAGTAGTGCATGGGGAGGCCTGTTTCTAGTTTGATGCATATCCCCATTCCAACCTCTTCCTCCCACCCCTTTGCAGGCACTGAGGAAGAGGTGGCATGGCCCTGTTAGCAGGTACAGGGTACCCTTTCTCTGTGGATTACATAGAGATTTATTGTTCAGGCAGCCAGGTTGCTGGCACTACTGACGGTGGTGTTGGGGGTGTCTGAATGAAGGGCCTCCTCCTTCCACGTTTGTCACTGCAGTGTTGTTTGGGAGAGGACAAGGGTTGAGTTGCTGATGAGAAATCAATCGGAGCTGCTTGTGAATGAGGTCTGCCAAACAGGGTTAGCATTGTACAGTGTGTGCTCTGTACAGACCATGAATCAACAAAAGGATAAGAGAATTGGATCTCCACAAACACTCTCTGCTGGCTCATGAAGACTCCCAAGGCAACATAAACCATGATACCAATGAACTAGGTTTTCCTTTTGCATCTGACTTTCTAAACTCCATTGTTAGATCTCAAAATAATCTTACCTTTGGCAGACATTAATCTTGTTAGGCACATAGCTCTGTGATCTTTCCAGATGTTATTTCTGTTGGTCTCAGCCTCCGTTATTTTTTGAGCCAGAGTAGGGCAGCTGAACAAAACGGGCATGGCCCCATGGGGAAGGTAGCCCACAGTTGTTCCATCTTAGTAGAGCGCCTGATCATCTGGACCAGCACTGATCACCATACGCAAAAGAATATATTTCAGGTGCTTTGAGACCTGTCAAATGCTCTGCAAATGTGAGCTAGTATGCCATCACCCCCTCTTTAAATACCATTTGCCCTGTAGTATTGACCTTATTATAGAAGATAAGGCCTTATTGTTGTTAGCTACCATTGAGTCAGCCCTGAGTCATGGTGACTCCATGTACCACAGACCCCACCCATACTGCCTGGTTCTGTACCACATCCATGATGGGTAGCTGAGCTGAACATTGTGATCCATAGGGTTTCCAATGGTTTATTTTCGAAAGTATGTCACTAGGCCTTTCTTAGAGTTTGTCTAGAAGCACCGTGGAAATCTGTTCAGAATGATAACAACATGCAACTCCACTGACAGACATGGGGTGCATTGGCTGAGAATCCATGTGTCTCTCATGGAAGTTGAGGAGTCTACCACTTAGCCACCAATGACCTGTAAGGTAAAGTCTAGAGATACTGACAATGAAGAAAAACGGGACCCACTTTCCAGAAAGGTTTATTTTTAGGACTAGATAAGCATTTCCAGGGCAGTGCTGTTGTTGTTGTTGGCAAATGCCATCAAGTCAGTTCTGACTCATAGCGACCCTATATAGGGTTTCCAAGGAGTGGCTGGAGAGCTTGAACTGCTGACCTTGCAGTTGAAACTGACCTTGCAGTCTAGTACATTAACCTATAGCACCACACTAGGACTCCAGGGCAGTGCTAGGGAGTTTGAAATTTGTTTTTGTTTTTGTTTTCCCCAGTGCTTATTGTGCATTACCGGGGCTTCTTAGGTGCACAGTAAACACTCAGATGTTAACAGAAAGATCGGCAATTTGAACCCACCAGCCACTCCATGGGAGGATGATGTGACACTTCAGTCCAGATTTGGAAATTTTTGTGGCAGTTCTACTCAGCCTTATGGTCATTGAATTGGACTAAATGGTAAAGAACTTTTTGTTGAAAAGTTCTGCAAAACTCCTGGAAAGAGGACACAAAAGTTGATAATACCTAAGAAGGTGGGAATGGTCCTGGAGTGGCGCTGAAGAATGAGTACTCGTTGGTGGTTCAAACCCATCAGCTACTTCTTGGAAACTCTATGCTGTTGTTGTTGTTAAGTGCAGTCGAATTGGTTCAAACTTGTAATGACCCTGTATAGGGTTTTCAAGGAGCGACTGGTGGGTTTGAACCACCAACATTTCAGTTAGCAGTCTTGTGCTTCTTCTATATGCTTTAGTTCCCCACTTTGTCAACAGAGATCACAGTATCTATGATCCAGGTTGGTGGTGAGGAGGAAATGCAATACTGTTCATTGCATTAGTTTCCTGTTGTTGCTGAAAGAAATTAACACAAATTTACTGGCTTAAAACTATATACATATGTGATAACATATGTTATCATACAGCACTAGAGGTGAGAAGTCTGACATGGGTCTCAGTGGATTAAAATCAAGGTGTCAGCAGGGCTATGTTTCCTTTTGGAGATGCCAGGCAAGAATCTATTTTCTTGCCTTTTCCAACTTCTTGAAACTGCCTACATTCCTTGGCGCATGACCTTTTTCCACCTTTAAAGTCAACAACGATGGTCATGTCTTCCCAAACACCATAATTCTAATTCTTCTGCATCCTCTTTCCCCATTGTGATTACACAGCACCCACCTGATAATCAAAGATAATGTTTTTATTTTAAGGTTAGTTAATTAACAAGTTTAATTTCAGCAGCAACCTTAATTCCCCTCTTGCCATGTAATATAACATGCAGGTTCTGGGAATTAGGATATGGACTTCTTTGGGGGTTCTTATTCTGAAACCCTGATGTCACACTGACTTAGTGCTCTAACTGAAAGGTCAGTGGTGTGAACCCACCAGCAACTATGGGGCAATTCTGCTTTGTCTTGTAGTGTTCTTTTGAGTTGAAATTGACTTGCTGGCAATTTTTTTTTGTGTGTGTGTGTATGCTTTTCAGTACAGTATGCTGTCTGATACAAGGTGCTTGATAAATAAAAGGCATTATTATTATTATTATTATAATCAACTTTTAAAAAAATTTAAATAAAAAAAATTATAAGTTTTTATTGTGAATTAAGTATTAGTCTACATGGGAGAACATCAGCTTTACGTTTATCCTATTGTATTTCATTTCATTGCAATTACAAACCCATTCATGCATCGTGCATCAACATTCAACAGCATTTACTTCCATTCCTTCTGTTGTTTTTTTTTTTTTTGGATATATACTAAAGCACTCAGGAATATATAACCATTCAAACAACCAAAGGGCACAACCTGCAAGCTTGGCCCCGGCCCCTCTTCCTCCCTGAGTCCAGAGTCCCCAGCTGCTCCATCTCTCCATGTCATCATCTCTGCCTCCATCTCTGGCATCACTGCTTCTCTGGATTGGGTCCCGCACTCTGTCCACTCTTCTCCCTTGATGGTCCCAGGGTCTTCCATTCCTGAATTGCAAGATCAACCACTTCCCTCCTTTTGTTACAAAACGTCTACCTTTACATTTACAACACTCACTGTCAGTCCTGATAGTAATTATTCACTATTGAATCACAAGAGTCTTATCCCCATCTCCTTTCGCAAGCCCCATCCAGACAAGTTGGAAACCACTCAATAGAGATTCTACCTTCCCCCGCGCCCTCTGAAACTAGGCTCCCTCTTGAAAGCTTGTAAGCCAGTCACTTCTTGCCTTTGTAGCTCCCCCCCCCCCCGACATTTTGGGTAGCCAATGTCTAAGTTGCCCATCCCTATCAACCCTGTGTACCAAGGGGGTGGGAATGATCCTTGCTGTAAAGATTTGTTCCCACAAATATAGGTCAAGTTCATCAAATTGTAGCAGATTACTCTCTTTTTCCTCTTCTTTCTTCCTTTAGTCGAGTTCTGATCATCCAGCCATTGAAGCCAGGTCAAATGGGCACTATCTGCAAGTATGGGTGTTTCTGTGCATTTCCCATCACTTCATATCAACTGGATGCTTCATTCTCCGCTCTAGTCCTCTATGGCCATGTCCCTGTCCCTGGGCCCAGGCGTCCCCAGGTCTTGCCATACTGCTGGCCAACCAGTTCTCAATCCAGGTCGACAGGAGTCTATTGAACATGGTCGGACTTAGCTCACAACTTCATTGCTGTTTTTCCCGCACTTCCCCTTATCAGTCACCACCAAGATCACGTGC
>NW_006408597.1:12658423-12666648 GCF_000296735.1 Chrysochloris asiatica
TTGGAGAGCAAGTTTCAGAGTCTCTTCTGACATCCATCTTGATCTTTTCCTTCTTTCTTGTCTTCTTAATGACTTTTTGCTCTCTTCATGTATGATATTCTAGATGTCATCCCACAACTCCTCTGGTCTTCGGTCCTTAGTGTTTAATTCATCAAATCTGTTCTTCAGATGCCTAGTCAGATTGAATACCACTCACTGGAGATTCTACCTTCCTCCAGGCCCTCTGGATCTAGATTTCCTTTTGAAAGTTTGTAAGCCAGTCACTTCTTGCCTTTGTAGCTCCCCACCCCCCATTTTGGGTAGCCAATGTCCAAGTTGCCCATCCCTGTCTACTCTGTGTGTGGAGGGGGTGGGAATGATTCTTGCTGTAAGGACTGGTTCCCTCTTTTGAGCTACTGCTTCCATAGGTGACTTTTAAACAGTAATTGAAAAAAATATGGCCTTGTTAATAGAAATGATGCTAGTGTCTAATGCATCAAATCTGTTTTTGAACTGGTATCTAAGTTAAGATGGGATATATTCAAGGTCATATTTTAGTTCTCATTGAGCTTTTGTAATTTTCTTCAGCTTTAGCCTGAACTTTCATATGAGCAATTGATGATTTGTTCAGTGGGTCTAGGGGCCTTCTTTTGGCTGATGATATTGAACTTTTACATCTTCTCTTTCCATGTTGATTCCAACTCATAACAACCCTGAGGTGTCCGAGGAGTGGCTGGTGGATTTGAACCACCGACCTTGCAGTTCTAACTAACCTTGTGGTCCAGTGCTTATCCTATAGTACTTCACCAGGACTCTATAGATGTAGTCAATTTTATTCCGGTGTATTCCATCTGTTGTTGTCATTGTTAGGTGCCATTGAGTCAGTACTGACTCATAGTAACCCTATGCACAACAGAATGAAACACTGCCCAGTCCTGGGCCAACCTCACAATTGTTGCCATGCTTGAGCTCATTGATGCTGCAATTTTGCCAGTCCATCTTGCTGGGGAGTCGTCCTCTTTTTCTTTGACCATCTGGTGAGGTCCACCTTTTATGTTGTTGAAAAAAGGTGGTTTCAATGAATAAGTTGTTGGTCTTATAAAATTCTATCTTGCAATCTCTAGCATCATTTCTATGAACAAGGCCATATTTTTCAATTATTGATCCTTCCTTTTGCTTCCAACTTTTGCATTCTAATCACCAGTAATTATCAATGCATCTTCATTGCATGTTTAATCAATTTCAGTCTGAAGATGTTGGTAGAATTCTCAATTTTTTCATCACTGGCTATAGTGATTAGTGTGTAAATTTGAAAAATGTATTACTTGGTCTTCCTTGTAGGTGGTATTATCATATCACAGACAGCATTGTACTTCAAGGTAGATCTTTATATGCTTTTTTTGGTGATGAATGTGACAAAAATTCCTTTTGAAGTTGTTGTTCCTGGCATAGTAAACTATATGATCGTCAATTTCAAAATGGCTAATATCAGTTCATTTCAGCTCACTAATGACTAGAATATTGCCTTTTACACATTCTATTTAATTTTTGATGACTTCCAACTTTCCTAGATTTGTGTTTCTTACATTCCACATTCTGATTATTAATGAATATTTGCAGCTGTTTCTTCTCATTTTACATGTGCCTCATCAGCAAGTAAAGGTCATGAGAGCTTTGCTCCATTCACGTCATATAGTTAACTCTACTTTGAGCAGGAAGCTCAAAGTAGATTTTAAGTGCCTTCCAAACTGAGGTGCTCATCTTCTGGCACTATGTCAGATAATATTTTGATGCTTTTCATAAAGTTTTCAGTGACTAACCATTCAGAAGTTGTCTTCCTCTTTTTCTTAATTTGTCATAGTCTGGAAATTTTGCTGAAACCTGTCCACCATGGGTGACCCTCCTGCTATTTAAAATCCTGGTGGCAGAGCTTCCAACATCACAGAAGCACAGAAGCCACCAACAGTGCTGACAGACAAATGGTGGCTCTTAATGGTGGAGTTGCTTAATTTTCCTTATTGCCTCTGTCCTGTCCATTAACAGGTGTTTAGTAAATGTTTATTGAATAACTGAATTTTTAGTAAGTGTAGATCATTTCTCTCCTTGTAAAGATATATTGGATAGCAATAAAAGCAAAATGAAAATGAGAATATACAGTCCCCTTTGGGGGAGAAAAATAAAAAAGGTTAGTTTATGTATGAAAAAATCAGATGGAACATTTATCATGTTTTTAATGGTAGTTATTGTAGGGATTAATTTCTGATAGCTACATTTTAGTAATCAAAATAATTTTGTTTAGAATGAACATCTTCTCGTCTTAGATGAAAAAAAAATAAAGATTAGAACATGCATGATTTGAACACAACCCCAAACTCATCTTCTTCCAGCCTGATTTAGAGTTACCTTTGTAATCAGTTCACAACTAACACAGTTGGCTTCTGTTCATGTTGGAATGACTTTTGGGTTAATAACTATTTGTTACTTGGCCTCCTGCTCATTTTCAGCATGACTTGATTTTAGTCTGCATTCAAATAAGAGTTCTCAATTCACCTCATCAAGACATAACTGTAAAAAAACGCTTTTTTGTTGTTGTTGTTGATGTAGTTGCTAGGAATAGAAATTAATACAATAATTTCATTGAATTACATTAGAAGTTGCACACACCATTTGACCTTGTAATTCCATTTCAGTATATATCCTGTTGGTGTTGCTAAGTGCCATCGAGTTTGTTCTGATTCATAGCAACCCTGTATAGTGGCTGGTAAATTTGAACTGCCAATACTGTTGTTCAAATCAACTTTGAGATTGACTGCTTATCCTATGGTGCCACACCAGGACTTCAGTATATATCCTAGAGAAAAACAAATATATATACAAAAAGATGTGTTCAATAACGTTCACAGCAGTATTTTATGTAATAGTAAAAAATTGGAAACTACCATCAACAAAGTGGTGCTAGAACATGGCTGAAAGGTTGGCAGTTCTATCCTACCCAGTGGTCACTTGGAAGACAAACATGGAAATCTGCTCATGGAAGGTCACAGCCTTGAAATCTCAACCCTCTGGAGCAATTCTGTTCTTCACACGTGATAGAGCCATCGGTTGCAATTGACTGGACATCAACTACAACAATAACAACACAACACTGAAAATGACTGATCTAGAACTATATTCATTACCATGGATCAACTTCATCATCAAAATGTTGAATGAAAAAATGCAAATTATAGAAGAGGGCATATATTTTATACAAAGGTTGAAAGCGTTCACAAATGATATATTGCTTATTCTTGTTGTTGTTAAGTGCCATCAAGTTATTTTTGATTCATATTGCCCCTGTATAGGGTTTCTAAGGAGCAGCTGATGAGCTTGAATCACCAACCTTGCAGTCCAGTGCATTAACCTGAAGCACCATATCAGGACTCCAATATATTATTTAGGGATGTATATTGTTGTTAAGTGCCATTGAGTTGGTTCTAGCTCATTGCGACCCAGTATAGAGTTTCTGAAACTAAATCTTTGGGGAATCAGAAGTCTATTCTTCCTTCCATGGAGCTGTTAATGGGCTTGAACTGTATACCTTGTGATTCGCAGTGCGGTGCTTATTGTTCAGAGCCATTACGCTCCCAGGGATATATACATATGTTTAAAATGGATGAAAAAATTAAAGACAGTGATGAATATGAAATTCAGTTTAGTGATTACCTAGGGTGTGTACAGGGTTGCTATTAGTTGGAACTGACTCCACAGCGCATAATCACCACCACCAGGGTGTGGAGGCAAAGAGGGAGAGAATGCATTGGAAGGGCTTGGACTGAATTAGCAATGCTTTATGCTTTTAAATTAGGTAGTGAGTACATGTATTTTTAAATTCCTTTTGGTATGTATTGTGTTGTTGTTAAGTGCCATTGAATTGGTTTGAGCACACAGTGACCCTGTCTAGAGTTTCCTAAGCTTTAAATGTTCATGAGTGCAGAAAGCCTCATCTCTTTCTTGTGGAGTGGCTGGCGGGCTTGAACTGTATGTAGACTTTGTGGTAGTATTAAGTAATACATAATAAAGTTTTTAAAAGATGAAAATATGAGAAGATAAAAATATGAAAAGATGAAAAAAGTTTGTGGAAAAATGGAATTAAAAGATAATTTTGAAGCCCATGTGTATGTTTAAATAGATCACAAGGTTTTAAGAACAAATTATAAAAGTGATAACTTCTTCAAAGATACATTCCTCTCTACATTTTGCATATGTTGGCCACCCTTTCCTATTCTGAGAGCCTCAAATCACGCTTCCTCCCTCAAGATTCCACCTTCTCACCAGACCATATCTTCTGAGAGCCATGTCTCCTTTCCTAAGGACATGTCTCTTCCCCAACCACCCGTCCTCCCCTGGTCCAGAATCAGCGGCAGCCCCCTCCTTCTTCCTTGTTTCAGACTGAGCCTCAGAGTTGGTATCCCTCTCTGCCTGTCTCGTACTTGCTCTCCATAGATGTTATGAATGAGGTTAGTTGTATTCTCAAGTGTTTTGACTATTAGTTACCGGTTGTCAGAGTTGGCAAATAAAAATAAAGGGGACGCAATTAAATTTGTCCAATTAAACTCTCCTGTCAGTTTGTTGTACTGTGGTAGCTTGCATATTGCTGTGATGCTGGAAACTATGCCACCAGTATTTTAAATATCATCAAGATACACCCATGCTGGATAGGTTTCTGCTGAACTTCCAGACTAAGACAGACTAGGAAGAAGGACAGGTGAACTACTTCCTAATGTTTAGCCACTGAGAACATTATGAATAGCATTAGAACACTGTTAGCACCAGAATATTGAATATTGAAGCATGATTAATAGCACCTAAATATTGCTAGATGTAGTGCCAGAAGATGAGCTCTTCAGGTTGGAAGACACTCTAAGTACTGGAGAAGAGCCACCTCCTCAAAGTAGAGTTGACTGTGATGACGCAATGAGTTGGAATTCACTTGGAAACATTAGATTTCATTTTTGGGATTAGTTTCTTTTTTTCCCCACTGATTAAAAATAGTTTTCTTTTTAATATAACAGGGCGAGTTAAAAATTGCTCGCACTCTTGTTCCATTAAAATGTCTGTTCTTGTCCATGACTAATTGAGTGCGCATGTGAAATGATTCTGTCAAATAGATGAGTGATAGTGGATTCTGTGGAAAATCATTTGCAAATTAGCCATGGGTCTGCCTATGAAATAATCCACAACAGACTTGGGCTTCAAAAAGTTTGTGTGAGATGGGTACTGAAACAACTCATGGAAGAGCATAAACAGAAGCATTTGGACATCTGCAAACAAAATTTGGATTTTGAACTCAAAGGAAGGTAAGAGTTTCTTTGAAAAAAATTGCTATTGGTAATGAAATATAGATTCATCACTACAAACCTGAGAGTAAACGGCAGAATATGGAATGGAGACAATTTCATCGCCGACCAAAAAAAAGTTCAAAAGTCAAACATCAAATAGAAAATTGATGCTTACAGTTTTCTGGGATTCTTAAGGGCCAGTAAGGGAATACTATCAAGAAAAAAGTTCAACAATCATTACAGGAAGAACTGAAGCCTAAACTTTGGATTAAACATAGAAGACTGGTGTACAAGGGCATTGTGATCTTGCATGATAATGCATGTCCACACACCTCTGCTCACACTGTTGGAACTCTGCAAAAACTTTATTTTGAGGTGTTAAATCATCCTCCCTATAGCCCTGATCTTACTCCATTGGACTTTCACCTGTTTGATCCTTTGAAAGCAGCCCTTTGAGGATGAAGATTCAACCGTGATGAAGAAGTGAAGACAGCTGTACATTTGTGGCTAGCAGCTCAGCCTAAGACATTTTAAATAGAATATGGAAGCCTGTTGACACATGGACAAAGTATATTAAAAATCAAGGAGATTATGTCAAAAGATGATGTATTTGTTTTTTCTAAAAGTTTATTAAAATAAATTCTACAGCCAGAGTTGGATAATTTTTTTACTCACCCTCATATATGTGAAAAGGCTTCAAGAGTTTGTAGAAGAATTCCATTATCCTTTAATTCCATTTTTCCATGGACTTTTGAATTCCCCTCATATATATTTAAATGAATAAATTATTTTATAAGGATCAGCACAAATCTGGTTCTTATGAGGCAGAGGTTAAAGATGCCCCTAAAGTCCAACTTTTCCAAACTGCTGTACCACTCCATCATCTCCTACATCTTCCCCCACCCCTTATCACTGTCTCTTTGGTCTTTGTGTGTTCCATAATTTGCAGCATGCTCAAGGAACTCACAGACTGTATTTAGGGAAGCAACAGGGGACAGCTCAGCATCACGAATGAGTCAGAAGTAATAAGAACAACTCAAGACACAGTTTTAAGTCAGTAGAGCTTCTTTTCACCTCCTACTACTGGTCCTTGCTGACCACAAGGTCAGGTGTGAACCTCAAGATTGGCAGTTAAACCTACCAGCCACTCTTCAGAAACCTTATACTGGGTTGCGGAGTCAGAATGTATTCAACAGCACTTAACAACAACAAGGATGATATTATATATGTTGCTGTAGGATAAGCACTTGACCACAAGGTTGCTTTGAACTGCAAGGTAGCAGGTCAAACTCACCAGCTGCTGCAAACTCTATATAGGGTTGCTTTGAGTTGGAACTGACTCAACAACACTTAACAGCAACAACATCACATACATAATGTTTTCGTATCATCTGTGGCAAATGCCTTTCTCAGTATGGTTTCAATCTGCTAACATTTTACTTCCTTACATAACTAAATCTATCATTGTAGTCTCTATCTTTGTGTTTGGCTGAGAAATATCTTCCCCTACTAAGATGATTCATAAGTAATCCTTATGAATAGCAGAAAAACACTGTCAGATATAGTGCCGGAAAATGATCCCTTCAGGTTGGAAGACACTCAAAATACAACTGGGGTCCGCCTCTTCAAAGTAAAGTTGACCATGATGACGCGTCGTGGGAGAAAAACCCGCAGGACCTTCATTTGCTGATGGGCACAACTCAAAATGAAGAGAAACAGTTGTAAACATCCATTGAAAATCAGAACATGGAATGTATGAAGTATGATTCTGGAAAAATTGGAAGTTGTCAAAAATGAAATGGAACACATAGACATCGATATCTTAGGCATTAGTGAGCTGAAATAGATTGGTATTGGCCATTTTGAATCTGATGACCACATGGTTTACTATGCCGGAAATGACAAATTCAAGAGGAATGGTGTTGCATTCATTGTCAAACCGAACATATCCAGATTAGTCATGAGGTACAATGCTGTGATAGGATAACATCCATGTGCCTACAGGGAAGCCCAGTTAATACCACTATTATTCAAATTTATGCAACAACCACTAAAGCCAGTGAGGATGAAATAGAAGAATTCTACCAACGTCTTCAATCTGAAATTGATCAAATATGCAATCAAGATGTATTGATCATTACTGGTGATTGGAATGCAAAGGTTGGGAGCAAAGAGGAAGGATAAGTAGTTGGAAAATATGTCCTTGGTGATAGAAATGATGCTGGAGAACGCATGATAGAATTCTGCAAAACCAATGATTTGTTCATTTCAAATACCTTCTTTAGACAATACATGGACCTCACCAGATGGAATACATAGAGATCAAATTGACTACATCTGTGGAAAGAGAAGATGGAAAAGCTCCATATCATCAGTCAAAACAATGCCAGGGGCAGACTGTGGAACAGACCATCAAGTACTTGTATGCAAATTCAAGCTGAAGCTGAAGAAAATGAAAACAAGTCCATGAGAGCCAAAATATGACCTTGACTATATCCCACTTGATTTTAGAGATCATCTGAAGAACAGATTTGATACATTAAACACTAAAGATCGAAGACCAGAAGAGCTGTGTGATGATATCAACAACATCGTACATGAGGAAAGCAAAAAGTCATTAAGAAAACACGAAAGAAGGAAAAGGTAAAAATGGATGTCAGAAGAGACACTGAAACTTACTCTCCAGCATAGAGATTCTAAAGCAAATGGAAGAAATGAGGAGGTCCAAGAGCTGAACAGAAAATTTCAAAGATCAGCTTGAGAAGATAAAGCCAAATATTACAACAAAATGTGCAAGGATCTGGAATCAGGAAACCAAAATGGAAGAACACACTCAGCATTTCTTAAGCTAGGGGAACTTAAGAAAAAATTCAAGCCTTGACTTTCATTATTGAGAGATTCTCTGGGAAAATTATTGAATGATGC
>NW_006408597.1:12667765-12733055 GCF_000296735.1 Chrysochloris asiatica
TCAGCTTGAGGACTAAGGTGCGCCTGACCCAAGCCATGCTGTTTTCAATAATCTCATCTGCATGCAAAAGCTGGACAGTGAATAAGGAGGACCGCAGAAGAATTGATGCTTTTGAGTTATGGTGTTGGAGGAGACTATTGAAAGTGCCATGGGCTGCTAAAGGAACCAATAGATCTGTTTTGGAAGAAGTGCAGCCAGAGTGCTCCTTGGAGGGCCAACATGGCCAAACTTCATCTCTCATACTTCGGACATATTGTCAGAAGGGACCAGTCGCTGGAGAAGGTTATCATGTTTGGTGAGGTCGAGAGTCAGAGAAAAAGAGATGACCCCTGACAAGATGAATTGGCCAGGAGGCAACATTGATAGACTCAAGCATGACAACAGTAGTAGGTTGGCCCAGGATCAGGCAGTGTTTTGTTTTGCTGTGCATAAGGTTGCTATGGGTTGGTACCAACTTGATAGCACCTAACAACAACAACAATAAACTAAGATGATTAAAATTAGGGTGAATAAATTTCTAAAGACTTACTTTGTACCAGTAGCAATAAATATATTACACATTTATTGTTGTCACTTTCTGCTGAGTCAGTCCTGACTCATGGTGACCCCATGTGTGGAGAGTTGAAGTGTTTCAAACATTTTCAAAGCTGTTACCTTTTGAAACAAATCATCAAACCTGTCTTCTGCAGTGCCTATGAGTTGGTTCCAATCACCATTTTGGGTAGTACCCCAGGGACTCCTACATTACACATAGATCTTCTGTTTTATATTTGATATGAGTTTATATTCATATAGCATTGACTGTGAATTTAACTTCTTAATGTAACCTTGTAGAAAAAAATTCTCAGTAATATTTGGAAAGAAAATGAGTCAAATGGAAGTATTCTATGAAGGTAATTACTTGGGTAAATTTATGTAAAAAGTGTTATTTTGGGTAAGTAGGTTACACTGAAAATGAAATTAGGACTTTGGCAAATAATCTAGACTGTTACTCTTTGAGTTCTTTCTATTCATTTAAAAATAAATCTTTTCATTATGAAAACTTCCAAATATGCACAAAAATGGAGAGAAGAGTATAATGAATTTTCATGGAATCCTCTCATCACCCAGTCTCAACTCTGAATAGCTTTTGGCCACTCTTGTGCCATCTACCCATCTCCTTACTCCCTTGCTCAGATTATTTAAATCAAACTCAGATGTTATATCTTATTGGTAAATACTTTCATATGTATCTCTAGAAGATAAGATTTTATAGAACATAACAATGATACCATCAGTGATAGGGTCCAATAACTTGACTTCTGCAGGTCTAGCAAGACCTACTTGAGGTTGGCCCAAACAGCACACACAGACAAACAGCAGCAAATAACAAGCCAGGTTTATTAAGCTATGAACATTATACTTCTCAGAAGAGGAGAAGGGGACGTCGCTCTCCCAAGTGAGAATGGAGCATTTGCCTTCTGTTCTTTCTCCCCGTTTCTAGGGTTTTTGGATTGTTTCCCTCAGGTTTAATTCTGATTGGTGGCAGGGTCTAGATATATTTTGCACCTTTTCTGATGGCCTAGCACTACTCTGTTTATCAGGAGGTGTGCTGTGCTCAATTTCCTGGAATTGTTGATTCTGGTGCTGTTAGGTTCCTTTTCTATCCCTAACATTTCCTCCCTCAGAGAGTAGGGTCTTGAATTCTTTAAGGAGAATACAGTGTTGTTCTGTCTGGCTACTTTCTGCTGATTGGAGAAGATGACCTACCTAATTAGGATCCTTTTACTGAGTTTCTTTTCTGACTCCTACTCTTCCTCTATCTATCTGGTTGCTGCCACATCTAAAGGTTCCATGGCTATGGGTTGGAAGCCATGCACCACCATAATTTTCATTTGGAACTGTTGTATTCTGGACAATACAAATTTAACCAACAGGTTTAAACACACAATAACCAAATATTAAAAGTATTGTTATAACCACTATTGGTTTAATAAGAGGGAGAAACAAAGTCATTGAGGGAATCAAAATTTTAATAGTTGTCCAAATGTTTCCAGTTATTTATTTTTTGACGGTCCCTTAAAACCTTGGCAATGTTTAACAGGCCTTGTACTCTTTCCTCTACTTTTCCACTTGAGTTGATAAAAAGCAGCAAGTAGTAATTGCCAGAGCACACTAGCCAGAGCCTTGGCTAGCCAGTATATAGTTTAATGCTATTTGGTGGTCCATCACCTGCTTTGCCAGTGAATCAAGAGAGTACTGGATTGCTTTTATGGCAATACCAGCATGTTTGTAATAGCTCGTGTATTGTACATAACCCCTCCTATGAGGCCAGCAATGGCAGTGAGATCACTCCTGCTAAATTAGTCCTACTCCTCTCTAGATCTAGAGAAAGTGGTATAGAATGTTGTTGTTGTTAAGTACTGTGGAGTCCTTTCCAACTCATAGTGACCCTACACAGGGTTTCCGAGGCTGCAAATCTTTACAGGAGCAGAAAACCTCATCTTTCTCCCACGGAACAGTTGGTAGTTTTGAACTGCCGACCATGAGGTTAACAGCCCGATAGAAGTTCCTATAAATCTGAGAATCGTAATTTATAGGTCTCAACCATCCTACTGTGCAGCGCCCATATAAGTTGGTTACATTTAAATGTCTTAAAGCCAATGCTCCTTTGGTGGCATTGTCTCCACATAACCACTATGCCCCTGGGCCTAAATCCTTAGTGACTTGAATTTTTCTTAATTCATTTCAAATAGTCTTTCTCTGACAAACGCTGGCATCTGGAGTATCAACCAGTTGCAACTATACTCCAGGGTGCCAATGAGTTTCCCATTTTTGAATCGTGCCTTTCTGTAGTTCCTGAATGCTTCTCAGGTAGTTCTGGGCCTTCTTCCAGGACAAAGTCTTTTGGCAGTGCAGTTTTGGGTTATATTATTAGTCCATTGAGCAAGATGGAAGGGTATGGCACAACTCAAACACTTTGATTAAACTTGCACTGGCCAATCTACCTTGAGGACTGTAACTGGGTCTCCTGTAGGCTTCCTAAAATGGGGGCTAATGCTGGATGAATTAGTACTTGGAATGGAAGTCAGAGACATATGTTGGGAAGAACCCCGAGAACCCTGACTTTGGAAAATTTGGGGATGACACACCCAGCAATTTGTTAGAATTTGTCCCTGAGCTATTATTTTTTATTATTCAATAAAGAAGTTTGTGACTGTTACTGGGAACAGTGATAGACTTATGATTAAAGTGTCCTTCATAGTGATCTGGTGCTGTGACAATCTCTACTTTACATTTGGTTTCTGTAGGGTTAGGATAGGGGTAATATATGGTGATGGTGTTTCGTTTAGCATCCTAGAGTTATGGAGTTGCATTACAGGTGCTAAACCCTGAATTCCTTGTGGTGACAATCTATACTGCATTCTTTTAAGATATCCAGCCCCAGGTCTTAGTTCAATTTTAACTGCATCTGTATAGACTTATATAGTGGGCTTTCCATTTGCTCAAATCTCTGGATCCAAATCTCAGAGTTCAGGAGGAATGTCACCCTTTTCTGGGAGTTCCTCCTTTATAGCTAACATCTGGGCTCTAGGGATAAAAGCCAATGCTGTTCCCAATTTATACAGAAGATCCTGTCCCATGAAAGGGGCAAGAGTTTGGAATAATTAGAAACTGATGTGCCAATAATGTCCCCTGACAGATACAGGTCAGAAGTGGAGTGAGGAACCTTGGGGTTGGTGACCCATCAATTCCAATAACAACAGGAGAAGAGGAGGAGAGGAGACCACCAAAGGTTATGAGAACCCAATAGGCTGCCCTGGTGTCAACAAGAAAAGATATTATCTTACTGGCAACTTCCATGCCCACCCTAGATTCCTCAGGCAGGATTTTGATCTGCTTGCCAGGGAACATACAGGAACCTGGGCCCCATCAGTCTGATGACTCAGTAAGGGCCATTTCCCTTTTCCCTGGGCATCTATGTGTAAGGTGGCCTGTGAACCCACACCAGAAGCAGATGGGAAGGGGTCTTCCCCATCCTCTCTACCATTCTTAGGGAGCCTGTCTGGGTGCTCTCTATGTACATGACCCAGTTTCCCACAGCCACATCAGCTTTCTCCAAACCTGGGACCTGGGCATGACCAGCCAGAATGACCTTGTGCCACTTGGGGCTTAAGACCAGGTGCAAAAGTGGCTTCTATGAATTTTTCAGAGGTGTTCTTTCACCTCTGCATTTAAGTCATGGTTATTGTATACTGAGCTAGCAACAAACAGCTCATTGGGATCACTCTGGGAACCAAGAGCTTTCCATTGTAATCTCCTTCTTCTTTCTGAGGCAGATTGATTTATAAAATGGGTGTTTAAGATGACCCTTCCCTCTGGAGATTCAGGATCTAGATTGGCATCCTTATTATGCAGTATTTTTCATCGGGAGTGCAGCAGTAGGAGAGTAAGATCATTATGTCTTTCCAGGTTAGATAAAAAACTTGTGCTAAATGCTGAAATTCCTCAATATATTTCATTTGAAAAGTTTCCTAATTTGTCTTTGCAGTTCTTTAAATCTCCCATGCTGAAGGATACATGCACTCTCACAGTCTATCCATTTGGCCTTTTGTTGTTGTTAAGTGCCATTGAGTTGGTTCTAACCCACAGTGACCCTGTTTCCTAGGAGTGGCTGGTGAGCTTCAACTGCGGACCTTGCAGATCAAAGTGACTTTGAAGTTCAGTGCATTAACCCACAGCACCACACCAGTCCTAGCAACTTCTTAAGAGGGTACAGGGATGGGTATATTCCCTTGGGTACTGTTGGAAATAGCATTGTTTCCTCATAGCGGGGTAAGGAGTTGCTCAGAGGACTATAAGCTGGAGGAATGCCTTTACTTTCTTTTAGGGGAGCAGTCACCAATCCCTCTGTGTTTGCAGGGAGTCCTGTGGTTTTCTCCCCATGCCCTGATTATAATGCTCTCTATGGTGCATGAAAGCCTGAACATAAGGGATTTCACCCCACTTTCCTTGTCTTTTGCAAAAAAGATCTAACTGAAGAATAGTATTGTAATTAGTGGACCCATTGGATGGCCAAACCTCTGACTCACCCAACATATATAGGGGCCAAGCTGTGTTACAAAGGAAAATCATCTTCCTTTTCTTTAAGTTATCCATGCCTAGGGCAGGGTCATTCCATTGTTTCAGGATACATTCCAAAGGACTCTCTGCTGGTATGGACTGATCTTCTCTCCATTTCCCTAAAGAGAAACACAAAATCATGCAAGGAGGAGAACCACTTCAACCAGATCAGTGTCCTGACCCTGGAGCTATCCCACAGGAGACACTAAAATGCATCCCTCTTTCCCTAGTTTCCTCCTGCTTGGTGGTGGGTTTGCTTAGGCCTTCCCTTCCTATCCACTGCCAGAGTCACAAAAGTTAGTCAGTCTTGGAGGAGTCTGCCACAGTCTGGGGCTCCTCTCTTCTGTTCCTCCTTTCTTTTGGTCTTCCAGTCCATAATTTTGTTATTGTTGTTGTTAAGTGCTGTCTAGTTGGTTCCAACCCTAATTATTGTTGTTGTTAGGTGCCATCAAGTTGGTACTGACTCATAGCGACCTTATGCACAGCAGAACGAAACACTGACTGATCCTGGGCTAACCTCACTACTGTTGCCATGCTTGAGTCCATCAATACTGCCACTTGGCCAATCCATCTCGTTGGGGGTCTTCCTCTTTTTCGCTGACCCTCCACCTTACCAAACAAGATATCCTTCTCCAGCAACTAGTCTTTCCTGACAATATGTCCAAAGTATGAGAGATGAAGTTTGGCTATCCTGGCCTCCAAGGAGCACTCTGGCTGCACTTCTTCTAAAATGGATCTATTGGTTCTTTTGTCAGCCTATGCCACTTTCAATATTCTCCTCCAACACTATAACTCAAAAGCGTCAATTCTTCTACAGTCTTCCTTAATAGGTGGCCCACAATTAAGAAAGAGGTAGTGAATTCTCCTGCTCCTACCATCTAGACAATTCCTACTGTTCCCTTTGTCAAAAAACCACAGGCTGGCACCAGTACAAAAAGATAGGCTAAATTGAGGAAAGATAAAGGAACTGTTGTTGTTGTTGTTGTTTCTTTAACAGTTGTCCCAGAAAATTCCTTCCTTAGCATCCCAGAGATGTTACAATTAAACAGATGTTGCAAAAACTGGCTTAAAAATCCTACCTACCCACTTTTTACTGGAACCCCAAATTCTAAGCTCTCTTCATGCAATATACAATTTGGGGCATCCACCCCTAGGGTTAAGGTCCAACCCCAGTATGCTAACAGTGGCAAAAAGCACAAAGGAGGCTGCCTAGGGACATAATATAGGCAAGGGCAGGTTCTGGGATATAGTATCTAAAGAAAGATCGAAGAGTGTGAAGTTGAGCATTAAGTGAAAGTGAAAAGTTAAGAGTCCCATTCAGGCAAAGGTTAGATTCATACTGAAAGTCTCATTCTGCTGGAGGTTGAATGTTGTGGGTCTAAATGTGCTGCTTAGGTGAGGGACCTCCTCAGGGTGTCACCCCTGGAGTTGATTCCTCCCCTTATAAGTGACTCAGTATTCATTCTCCCTCAGGAGGGAGAGCGGCAAGGGCCAGGAGTGACCAATTTGCATCAGACCCTGGATGTGCCTAAACTTTCTGTCTTCAGCCTGGGCTTAGGCTCATTCTCTAAAATCCTTATCTGAATGGGAGTTCCTATGTGGCCCCTACATGGTTGCAGCCAGAACACCACACCACCTCTTCAATTGCTGTTGTTGTTGTTAAGTGCCATTGAGTCAATTCCGACCCATAGCAACCCTATATAGGATTTCCAAGGAGCCGGTCGTGAGCTTGAACCACTGACCTTGCAGTTCAAATAACTTTGCATTCTGATGCATTAGCCCACAGCACCACACCAAGACTTTATACCTCTTCAATAAGAGGGAGGAATTTGCCACTTGGCTCTTCTGTCCTGAGGGGAGCAAAGTCCCCTGAGATTCATGCAATCCTACTGTTTTCTTCAGACCAGTGGAGAACAAGTTCTCCTGTTGGACTCATGTAATATACTACTATCTGTCATTCAACACTTTCAACACACACAAAAGGGAAGGAAATAACATAGGTGAGATGGATATAAAACGAAAAACAATTATTCACCAACCAGAGCATCAACCTGAAGTTGTATCCCAATGAGCCCCCAAGATGTTAAGGTCTGATAACTTGACTTTTGCAGGTCTAGCAAGAACCACTTGAGGTTGGTACAAACAGCAAACACAGACAAAAGCAGCAAATAGCAAGCCAGGTTTATTGAGCTATCAGAAGAGGAGAAGCAGGAGTCTCTCTTGCAAACGAGAGAGAGCATTGACCTTCTGTTCTTTCTCCCTTTTTATAGGGTTTTTGGCTTGTTATCCTCAGGTTTAATTTTGATTGGTGGCAAGGGTTAGATGGCACTTATTTTGCACCTTTTCTAATGGTCTAGCACTGCTCTATTTCTCAGACAGTGTGCTGGGCTCAATTTCTAGGAATTGTTGATTCTGGTGCCAGGTGTTGGGGTGCAGTTAAGCTGGCTGTTAGGTTCATACTCTGTCCCTAACAATTAGTACAATATATTAGTAAATTAATATGCTACCTTCAGGAATTCTGGGGTGTGGCGATGTAGGATAAACACTGGACTTCTAACCACAAGGTCAGTTGTTCAAACTCACCAGTCGCTCCTCATAATCCCAATATGGAGTCACTATGAGTCAAATCCAACTTGATGGCACTTAACAACAACACCAACAAAACCATCAAGTATTCAGTCAACATTAAAATTTCCATGATTATCTCTTAAATATGCTTTACTATTTATTCATTTAACTTAAGATCCAAATAAGTCTTATATATCTTTTAATCTTCGAGTTTCTCCTCCATTTTCTTTTTACCTTAAAATTTATTTGCTGACTAGACAAGGTTCTATAGTTTTCCATACTCAATTTTGCTAATTGGATTCTTGTAATTGTCGCAACATGTTTCTCTCTCTTTTATGCTTCCTCTGAAATGAAAGTTAGATTTCTAGATTAAGTCTCTAGACTTGATCAGGTGTAAGTTTGGATTTTATTTCATAAGTATATTTCATCATTTTTGGTGTGTATTTGCATCAGAGGAGTCCCTGGGTGGTGGAAACAGTTAAGCTGTAGACTACTAGCTGAAAGGTTGGTGGTTTGAACCTATCTAGAGGCTCCTTGGAAGACAGGTCTAGTGATCTGCTTCTGAAAGGTAAACAAAAAAACCAAACTTAACTCCCTGATTATGACTCATTGCTACTGGTTTGTTATTAATGTTGTCAAGTTGATTCTGACTCAATGACCCTGTATATGTTTTCTGAAGAATGGTTAGTGGGTTTGAACTGCCAACCTTATGGTTAGCAGTCCAGTGCTCATCCTACAGCTCCATACCAGACTCCTTTAAGACTCATGTTGTTGTTAAGTGCTGTTGAATCGGTTCCTACACATAGCAAGCCTTTATAGGGTTTCCAAGGATCTGATGGTGGGTTTGAACTGCTGATCTTGTGGTTCACAGTCCAGTGCTGATCTACAGTGCCACACCAGGAGCCCTTATGATTCATTGTTGTTGTTAAGTGCTGTTGAGTCGGTTCTGACCCATAGTGACCCTGTATAGGGTTTCCAAGGAGCAGCTGGTGAGCTTGAACCACCAACCTTGCAGTTTAAATGGGTTTGCAGTCTGGTGCATTAACCCACAGCGCCACACCAGGACTTCACTTATGACTCACAGTGACCCTATATGGGGCAGAGTAAAACGACACCTTAGGGGTTCAGAGACTGTAAATCTTTACAGGAACAGATGGTAACAGACTTGAAACCTTATGGAACAGCTCTACTTTATCACCATGAGTTAGAATTGATGACATTTCCATTGCTATTGTTACATGCTGTTGAGTTGGTTCTGATTCATAGTGACCCTGTATAGGGTTTCCAAGGAGAGGTGAGTTTGAACTGCTGACCTGTGGCTCAAACTGACCTTTAGGTTGAGTGCTTATCCTATGGTGCCATACCAGAACTCCATAGATAGATATCGATATACCCGTATCAATCTCTAGGAGTCCTGATGTGGCACTGTGGGTTAATGCACTGGACTGCATAGTTGGTTTGAATTGCAAGGTTGACGGTCAAACTCACTCTTGGAAACCCTACTCAGGGTTGCTATGGGTTGGAACTGACTCAAGATGGCACTTAACATCAACATATCAATCTCTGGTTCTATTTGAGGGTAAGTCAAAAAGTATTGCTATAAAATAACAGAAACCTTTATTAAAAATATCAAAATGTGAAACTTGTTTCTAAACATATCCTCTATCTAGATCTGTATACTTCTGAAGGTAATATCTCCATCTCTCTAACCCTTACCTGAAGAATTTTGTGCTCTTCAATATATACCATGTCAAATGGCAGTTTGGGCACCCTTGAGGTGTGTTCCTTTTAAATGTTTTTTTGTTTTGTTTTGTTTTTTGAGTCTTGAGAACATAAAGAATCCTGAAGGGACAAGATCAGAGCCATAGGGTGGATGCATCAATTCTTCTAAGGTCTTTCTTATTCACTGTCCAACTTTCGCATGCATATCAGATTTATTGAAAACACCATGGCTTGGATCAGGCACACTTTAGTCCTCAATCTAACATCTTTTCTCTTGAACACTCTAAAGATGTCTTCTAAAGGCAATTTGCCTAATGCAATATATTTGATTTATCGACTATTGCTATCATGAGTGTTGATTGAGGATCCAAGCACAATGAAGTCTTTGATAACTTCAATCCTTTCTCCATTTATCATAATGTCACTTATTGGTCCAATTGTGAGGATTTGTAATTTCTTTACATTGATGTGCAATCCATATTGAAGGCTGTAGTGTTTGATCTTTATCAGTGAGTATTTAAAGTCTTCTTGCTTCCATCAAGCAAAGTTATATCATTACATCTCAGGTTGTTAATGACTCTTCCTCCAATCCTGATGCTATGTTCTTCTTCATATAATTCAGCTTCTCAGATTATTTATTCAGCATATAGATTGAATATGTATGTTGAAAGGATACACCCCTGGCACACACCTTTCCTGATTTCAAACTATTTAGTATCCTCTTGTTTTGTTCTAACAACTGCCTCTTGATCTATGTACAGGTTCCTCATGAACACAATTAAATGTCCTGGAATACTCATTCTTTGCAACGTTATCCGTAGTTTTTCATGAGCTACACAGTTAAAAGTCTTTGTATAGTCAATTAAAAAAAGAAAAAAATATTTCTTGTATTCTCTGCTTTTAGCCAAGTTTCATCTGACATCAGCAATGATATCCCTAGTTCTATATCCTCGCCTGAATCCAACTAAAACTTCTGGTGGCTCCCTGTTGATGTTGATGGCAACTCCAATTATTTTTTAATTATCTTCAGCAAAATTTTACTTTCATGTGATATCAATGATATTGTTAGATGATTTCCACATTCCTTTGGGTCACCTCTCTTTGGAATGGACACAAATATGTGTCTCTTTCAATTGGTTGGCCAGGTAGCTGTCTTCCAAATTACTTGGAAATTTGTGAAGTACTTACTGAGTACTCCCAGTACTGCATCAGTTTGTTGAAAGATTATAATTTGTATACCATCAATTCCTGGAGCCTTATTTTTCTCCAGTGCATTCATTGCAGGTTGGACTTCTTCCTTCAAAACCATTGGTTCTTGATCATATGCTGTTTCTTGAAATGGTTGAATATTGACCAGTTCTTTTTGGTACAGTGACTCTGTATATTCATCCCATTTTCTTTTGAAACCTTCTACATCATTCAATATTTTGCCAGAAGAATCCTTCAATATTTCAAGTTGAAGCTTGTATTTTTTTCTTTAGTTTTTTTCTACTTGAGAAATGCTGAGTGTTGTTCCCTTTTGGTTTTTTACTCCAGGTCTTGCACATCCCATTATATTTTACTTTGGCCTGCCTGTGCCAGAGCAGTACGAGGCCCAAACCCAGATTTCCCAGGATGACTGTGTCGGAGACAGCTACACTTGCAGTAGCGGAGACCCCTGACATCAAGCTTCTTGTGGAGCACAGATGATATGCAGGTCAAGAAGATTTCTCTGCAGGACTACATCACAGTAAAAAAGATGTATGCCAAATACCTGCTCCAAGCACAGGGCACTATGCAGCCAAAGTGCTTCTACAAATCACAATGCCCCATTATGGAGTGCCTTACCAACTCCATGATAAACATGGCTGTAACAATGGCAAGAAGCTCATGACTGTGAGCATTGTCAAACAAGCTTTCTTTATAATCCACCTGCTCACTGGTGAGAATCCCTAGCAGGTCCTGGTGAATACCATCATTAACAGTAGCCATCAGGAGGACTCATCATGCATTGAACGAACTGATAATGTGAGGCAGCAGGCTATGCAGGTATTCCCACTGCTCAGAGTGAACCAAGCTATCTAGTTGCTGTGCATGGGTGCATGTGAAGCTGTCTTCTGAAATATCAAGCCCATGGCTGAGTGTTTAGCAGATGAGCTCATCAATGCAGCCAAGGGTTTCTCCAACTCCAACTCCATGAGGAAAGATAAACTTGAGTGTGTGGCCACTTCCAACCACTGATCTAGCTATGGCCCAATAAACTTAGGATGGCCCTGTCCCCCCAAAATATTTTTCTTCTTGATATTTTCTATCAGCTTTTTTATTTCTTCATTTCTTCCGATTGCTTTAGCTCAACTAAGTTAAAGTTTCAGAATTTGTTCTGACATCCATTTTAGTCTTTTCTTTCTTTCCTATCATTCTGTATGATGTACTTGATGTCATCCCACAACTCTTCTGGTCTTCAATCATTAATGTCTAATGCATCAAATCTATTCTTGAGATGGCCTCTAAATTCAGAATGTATATTTAAGATCATATTTTGACTTTCATGGAATTACTTTAATTTTCTTCAATTTCAGCCTGAATTTACATATGAGCAATTGGTAGTGTGTTCCACAGTCTGCCCCTGGTCTTTATTTTGGCTGATGATATTGAACTTTCTCACCTTCTCTTCCCACACATGTAGTCAATTTGGTTGTATATTCCATCTGGTGAGGTCCATGTGGATAGTTGTCTTTTATGTTATTGAAAAGCATTATTTGCGATGAATGAATAAGTCTTGTCTCTAGCCCACAATAATTCTATCATGTAATCTTCAGCTTGCTTTCTATCAAAGTCTTACTTTCCAACTTTTAATCCTTCTTCATTCCAACTTTTGTATTCTAATCACCATTAATTAACAAAGCATCTTGATCACATGTTTGATCAATTTAGGCCTAAAGAAGTTGTTAGAATTCTTCAATTTTTATCATTACTGGCTTTAGTGGTTGGTAGTAAATTTGAATTATAGTGGTATTAACTAGTTTTTTTTTTGGAGGTATGGATCTTATCCTCTCACAGACAGCATTGTACTTCAAGATAGATCTTGAATGTTCTTCTTGACTATGAATGTGATGCCATTCCTCTTGAATTTGTCATTCCTTGGCATAGTAAACCATCTGAGTGTCTAATTCAAAATGGCCAATACCAGTCCATTTCAGCTAATGTCTAGAATATTGATCCTTATGTGTTACATTTCATTTTGACAACTTCCAACTTTCCTAGATTCATACCTCATACATCGCATCTCAGATGCTTGCAGTTATTTATTCACATTTTAGTTGTTTTTCATCAGCAAATGACGGTTCTGAAAGCTTTGCTCCATTTGTGTCATTATGATCAACTCTATTTTGAGGAAGCACCCCTTCCCCAGTTATATTTTGAGTGCCTTCCAATTTAAGCGACTCACCATCTGGCTCTGTATCTGATAATATTCTGCTGCTATTCGTAAGGTTTTAGTCTTCTGTCACTATATCTGACAGTGTTCTGCTGCTATTCATAAAGTTTTCAGTGGCTAACCATTCAGAAGTAATCTGTCTTTCTTTTGTCCTACTTTGTCTTAGTCCAGAAGCTCTGCTAAAACCTATCCACCAATAGCTTCCAACATCACAGCAACACACAAGCCACCACAGTATGACAAACTGACAGACAAGTGACAGATTAACATCATAGAGGCTAACTTTGCTTTTCTTAGATACTTAGAAACTTTTGCCCTTTTTGTACTGTGTCACTTTGTGGGAATGGTTCTTGTCACACTTCTTACAGGAAGTCTGGCAGGTTTTAAGAGCATTCACTGTATTTCTGAGAGCACCATTGTCATATAAATCTATTTAGTTTTTTTTTCTCAGCCTCCCATTCTAGAATAGAATCTTCATGATTGCAGGATCTTCGTCTGTCTTTCTGTATCCATGCCTAGAATAGAGAAGATAATACACACAGACACACACACACACACACACACACACACACATATGGAGCTCTGGTAGTGTAGTGGTTACAAGTTAGGCTACTAATCTTATGGTCAGCAGTTCAAAACTACCAGTTGTTCTGTGGGAGACAGATGAGGCTTTCTGCTCCCATAAAGATTTACAGTTTCAGAAACCCTAGGTAGGGTTACTATGAGTTGGAACTGACTCCACAGTACACCGCCACCACCATATATACATGTGTTATAAAATGAAGGAGATATTTGCACTATAGTCTCAAAAACAGACATGGAGGGAAGCAATTTTTGTTTTTTCAGATACATGTTCTAATGAAGGCATGTGAGAAGTGCTTTGGGATACAATGTTGACTGGAATTATCCTCCTGTGTGAGATGACAATGAATAAGAACAGGATGTGAGTAAGAGTATATGTGTGTGTTCTCAGCTGCAGTAGTGGATGCTTTCTTTTTGTGCTTGTGCAGACTTGTTGGATAAGAGATGAAGGGATCCTCAAGGTTCTAACTAGATTCTAAATTTGGAAAAGATCCCAGATTAGCTGACAGATGACCAAGTATGCCATTTCCAGACCTACCTGCCAAATAGCAAATTTGAATTTAAGGAAGCAGCAAATAGCTCAGTGTTGCAAAACAAAACAAAACAAAACAAAACAAAACAAAACAAAACAAACCCCCTAAGATGCTCACCTTAAGTAGCGAAGTGTTTACTCATAACTTCTTATCTGATGGAAGGTGTCAAGAAAACAAACATGCTCTTGCCTGTCCCCCATACCCAAATGCTTTTCCCTTGTGTTAATTATGAAAATTTAATAACCTGGTGCCCCTAGTGCTAAAACAAGGTGAGTTGTGCATATCTGTGAAGACACACCATAACTGGTTAGACTCATGACATGTGCCACCATGACCTGGTCTAGCCTATGGAAATTTTAATCATGCAAACCTGCATGCTATTAGCAAACTGTTGGCCTCTTCTACAAGGACCTGAAACCAGGACATTAAGAATCTTGTTACATTCTCTAGACCTGTATTTCTACAAAAGTACATTTCAAAAAAATACAATCTGTAGCTCATCTGAGATTCTACAAGATTCAAGAATTTACATGTCCAGAATAGACTTCTGGTGATTCTTATGCACTTTCTAGTTTGAGACTACTTCTTTAGGCTAAAATTGTAGAAAGAAAAGGTTATAAGAACTGCAATGAGTGGAACTTATGGCACACCCTATACAGCTGTGGTCACTATGAGTCAATAGCACTTAACAACAACTCATATATGAGAAGATAAGTTCCCTTGGAAAGTAGAGAAACTCTTGAAGACTCTGCTCTCTATCTTTTCAGGTATTACTTGCCATGTTTGAGGACAGAGGAATATCTTGTTTATGATTTAGAGCTGCTCCTATACTGATAGAAATTGAGAATCTTAGCTGGGCAGGTGCAATTCTGAAGGGGTGATAACCAATTCTATAGAAAACCAAGGCATAAGGGCCACATGCAACTACTGGATCATGTGATTACATTTAAAATCAGAAATTTCTTTTCCAAATCCCTTGACCTATACTCAGGAGATGTCCTGGGACATAAAGAAAATGTAAATATAAATACTATAATGTAAATTTGTAACAGGCACAGAGGTTCCAATGAGATGAACTAATTGGATTGCTGAGGTAAATTTGTTCTACTGACCATCTTAATCTCCTGTACCTGAGGATTGAGAATCTGAAACATTGCTCTTGTTAGGGAGGGAGATTTTAACTCATTTACGCATTCATTCATTCCTTGACTAATTCATTTATTCAGAGATTGGCTGATTCATTTGTTGTTGAGGGCCTCCTTTCTGCAGGTTTTGTAACAAATATATGTGGGATGGAACTACCTGAGGTGATCTAGGAATTACTAATTCACTAAAGGCACAGTTTTTCACTGTGATCCCTAAACCTCCATGCAGTGTTGGCCCAGTTGTCTTTTGATGGGGCTTGGGAAGCAAAGAGGAAGTTGTGTTTGCATTCAATCCAGAAATACCACGGAATTAAAAGACAAAGTTTTCTGATTCCTATTAGAGTGGGTTGTTCTAGGGAACAATTTGACAAATGCCTGAGAAAGGAAATTTTTAGCAAGACTGAAGAGTTGTGCAAGTGCATGTCACAAAAGGGTTTGTCCTATGTCTTTGTTTTGCAAGCACATAGCAAGCTACTCTGATGCACACAACACCCTGCTGGGAAATTGGAACTTGTCAACTGGCAGAATTGCATGATGCATTGGAAGAGAGAAGTTTAGTGCATTCTGTGGTGGCAATTTGCCCTGTTACCACTTTAAGAAGCCTATTGTAGTAAACATCTGCTGTTTTGGTCTGCCTAACAGCCATTCTCTCTTTTCTGGTATAAGCATTTCTGCTTTTCTTCCCCACTGTTAGTCTCTACCATTTAAGTGAACCAATCATCCTCCAACATGAGTGTGTGACCAAGATTTGGTCAACCAGTGAATTTTCTTCTGTGGCTCAGGGATGGTCATGTGACGCAAGCTGGGCCAATTGATTCAATTTTAACATTACTTTTTTGGGAACTATTGGGGGAAGAAGCTCAGGAGTAGGTATACTATGAGAATTTAGGCCTCTTTTGGTTGATGATTCTTTGGTCACTATGAAGGAAAAATTTACCTGATAATAAAGCCCTAAAGAACAAAACAAAGCTGAGAACAGAAAGAAACAGGTTTTTGGTAATATATTTTAAGCACTTGGTTCCAGCTATTCTTAAAGTTCCCTTGTACCTCCCATTTATGTGAGGTACATTCCAGTGGTAAATTCTTGTAAATGCCAGTAAATTCCTGTGGTAGATTAAATATAGACACAGTTTCTTTGTAGCATCCTCCATTAAGAGTGGAGTCTATTTTCTAACCTCTTGAATATGAGTTGGCCTGTGACTTGCTTTGACTCATAAAATGTAGAGGGAGGAACATCGTGTGAACTCAGGAGTCTAGGCCTCAAGGGGCCTTGCAGCTTCTGTCTTCACCCTCTTAGAATGCCTCTCTCAGACCACCATTGGAAAGAAAGCTAGTCTAGCCTACTGGAGGATGAGAAGCTTCCAGTAGGCTAGACTAGGATGTGGAGAATTGAAGCACTACAGCCAAATGTAGTGCCAAATTTTGCACTACAGCCAAATGTTCACCAATTGTTGAACATAGCAGAGAGACCATCTTAGACCTTCCAGCCTAATTTGACCCTCCAGCTGAACACAGCTGCCTGAATGAGTTTAGAGGAAACCAGTAGGTTAACTGCGCAGTCAACCCAGAGAATCATAAATTGTTATTTTGAGCCAGTAAATTTAGTGGTGGTTTGTTATGCATCAATAGATAACTGTGACTTTTTACTTATTTGGCTTAAGTCAATTTTAATTTTTAATTTTTAAAATTTTTATGTTGTGAGCAACAGATATAGTGATAAAACAGACAGACTGATATGGTTAGAAGTCTTACAGAAACATACTTTTTGGGGAAATTTCTTCTATTTCTGATTGAAATTAGCTGCAATGACCTATATCTTCATTCATAGAATACACACATTACCTATTTTGGTGGAATCCATTTATTGATCATGGCTGTTTAACTTATCTGAACAATAACTTCAGTCTCCAAAGTGGGGTTTTCTAAGCCATAGACTTAAGGGGAGAGCATTTACCAACACTTTTTTTTTTTTTTTTAAACTGGTAATATATATGGATTAAGAAACACTTGACATTCTTCTGTCACACTGTAGAAAGTTCACTTTAAGAAGTTGGAAATTCCCTTATATCAGCTCTTACACATTTGCCTCTTGGGGGTTTCTCACCTTTCCTGAAAATTCCTAGGAGAAGTGGATCACCAGTTAATTGAAAAGGAAAGTAGACAATGAAAAAAAAAATGGGCTTTGAAGTTAGACATAGGTGAGCTCAAAGGCTGAAATTGCCACCTGCTAGCTGAGGTCATTGTGTACATTACCTAACCCATTTGAGACTTGGTTTCCTCAGATTTACAGTGGGAGGTAATAATATCTACTACATGGGGTTGCTGTGACCATTAAATGAGGTAATGCATTGAGAGGGCCTGGCATGAAGAGTTGGCAGCCAAGATTTAGCAGTGATCCTTAGACATTGTCCCTTTTGTAGGTGTCAGAGCATCATAGAGCATTATCATCCCTCCATCTCATTTTTTAACACTAGGGATTGTCATGGATTGTTTAGAATCAAGATTGAAATAGGTTACCTATGATGAAGAGGATCTGTTCTTACAATATGGACGTATATAGTCATGGTGATTAGAATGTGACAATAGTGTAAATAAATGATAACATCATGTGATTATGTTATATATAATAAAAATATGATGTTGAGAAGGGGTGCTATGACAAATGTAGGGCAGTGTAGCTTGTATTCTTCTGAGAGCAGAGTCAAAGAAGTATCAACTGAGCTAGGTATTAAATACTTAGTAGGAATTTCAAAGGTAGGGATCAGAGAGGAATTTCCAGGAGGAGGGTACAGCATGTGCAAAGCCATGGAAGAATGAGAGGGAATGATATGTTCTAGAGATTGTAAGAAGTTCAGTATCATGTAATTTAGGGTGACTGTGAGAAATAGGAGTGGTGACAATCATGGCACTACATGCTAAGGAGTTTGGACTTGGTGTTTTAAGTCGGGGAGCATCATTGAATAGTTTTTAAGAAGGTAATGATATGATCAATGTTTTGGAAAGATTAGACAGTGAGGGATTTGGAGAGGTGTAAGACTGGAGGCTGAGGGACTAGTTATGAACTAATTGCAAAACTACATCTAGAGATGATGATGAGCTGAGTTGAAATAATTGCAATTATAGTAGAGTTAGAGAGAAGAAGGATAGAAACATTGAGCAGACAGCATTGCTAGGGTTTGATGACCAATTGAAAGTGAAAGGATGAGTCTGGAAACATTAACCAGTTGTTGTCAATTGACTCTGCCTCACGGAGACCCCATGTGTGTCAACATAGAACTGTTCTCCATAGGGTTTTCATTGGCTGAGTTTTGGGAAGTAGATGATCTTTCTGTTCTTAGTCTAGAAATTTAATGAAATCTCTGTAGCATCAGAGAAACACACATGCCTCCACTGACAGATGGGTAGTGGCTGTTGTTGAAGTTCATAAACCAAGAATTGAACCTGGATCTCCTACATGGAAGGCAAGAATTTTCCTGCTGAATCCTGAGGGTGGTAATATGTAGAGATGGAGAAACCAGCAGCTACTCAAATTCCCTAGGCAAGTAGACTAGGGCTTTACATGTGTTTGGCAGAAATGAACTGGCAGCAAAGATGATTCCTTGACATTAATTTCAGAAACTGTATGGGACAGCCTCGTTTTCTCTTATAGTTGACCAAAGGTCAAGATAACCTTCTCCCTTGGCTAAATGACCAGACTTTGAATTGACTCTATTTTTTGGTTCTAGGGGCAGTGTGCCTCTCACTTGGTGATTTTCTGTAAAAATGGGGGTTGACTAAGATGGAAAGAAGACAAGAACTAAAAATGAACCTTAAGTAGAGTAGGTAAGTTATGGCACAGGTAGATGGCACAATCAGTACTAATAATGTGTTCTTGACATGGAGAGGTTCACACTCGATTCAGCTTTAATAAAGGAGGTTACAAACATAATGAATTATAAGGTCTCATTTTGTAAATGATAAACATGCAATCAAAATATTAATAGTTTCATTTGGATGGGAAGATAACACAGATTTTTATTGACTGTATTTAAAATGAAGATGTAAATCTGTTCATTTCAAATGTGAAAGTTGCCCAATAATATTGCATAGCTTCCTATATCAGGCAGCTAAGTCCATGACCAGTACCTTTCCCCAGGTTTCACACCCTTGGATGAGACCATGTTGTAAAGGCTGCTGCTCTAGAAGGTAGGTAAACAAGGATAGGACTTCACAGGGATTGCAGCAGACTGACCACAGGAAGAGCTATACTTAAATGCACTTAAAACCCTGTGAAACTGCTAGCCAGGCCAAGGAGGGCCTGAGCCTTAGCATCGTCTTTCTTTGCCTTCCTTCATATCTGGCCTCTGCCCTGTTTCTGTGAAAAATATGTGACTTGGACACGTCTCTAATTCTGATGGTGCCTTGGATTGTGTGGGTACTAGGCTGGCCTTCTGGTGTCCTCTGAGGTTCTTCCTGTTAGTGTTGGAGGCTAGAAAAGGAGGTCATTCTGGTTTATTCTGGTAATATCCTCAGGTGCAATTAGGATTTAAGGCAGGCCAGCCTTGGAAAGGTATAATGAGTTGTCTTGATGCTTTGTTTCTCTTTCTTTCTTTTCTTTTAATCTTAAAGTGTGTGTGTGTGTGTGTGTGTGTGTATGAATTTTATTTGGGAAAACTCTACTCTCCAGATTGTTTCTTTGATAGATCCTTGCTTCCAGCATTATGTGCTCACCTGTGCTAATGTCCTGTATGGTGGCTTGTTCTCTATATAGTTCTCTGGGCTCCTTGAGGTCAGGGATTCAGTATTACCAATGACATCAAAATAATTTAGAAGGCAAACCTTTTCTTAAATTTCTATATTCCCAGGGCCCAGCATAGTATCATATGCTGAATAATTATCTATTGATAATGACACCCACTAACGTTTCATGATCCATATGTGAGTTTTTTTGTGTACTGTGGAATCATTAAATCACCATTTGCCATTGAGTTGTGGCTCTATAGGACTGTGAACCACAAGGTAGATGGTTCAAGCCCACCAGCTGCCCTGCAGAAGAAGATGAGACTTTCTGTTTCCACAAAGATTTACAGCCTCTGAAACTTTATACAGGCTTGCTCTGAGACAGAATTGACTCAATGATACTTAACAACAACAGCGCCCATTGAATTGATTCCAACTCGTGGTGACTTTGTCTCCATGTGTGTCAGAATAGAATTGTGCTTCACGTGGGGTTTAATGGCTGATTTTTCAGAATGATATTACCAGGTCCTTCTTTCCAGGGGCCTCTGGGTAGACTCAAACCTCAACCTTATAGTTAGCAGCCAAGGGTAATTGTTTGCACCACCAAGGGACTCCCCTGAGTCATAGTGCATATTTACTTTTTCTGCTGCTTAATTTTACTTTGCGTACTTTGTGAAATATTGCCTTATGATCTGAATGTAATAAACTATATCTAAGAGCAGGAGTTGGCTGAGCTCTTTCCTATTTGTGGTCATCTTCCCTAAGCAAATACATTTCCTCTGATGGACTTGACTTTAGTTTTGCAGAGTGATACATTGAATGCTGACTTGGGCAGTTCTCACTACAGTGCCCAGGTGTTGGAAAGCTTGGCTGGGAGGAAGACAGCCTTTGGTTCAGAATGTAGCATTGGAAAAGTATGATTTCTGGCAAGAACTTAAAGAAAAACCTTTCAAAACAGTGACTGTATCTTAAATGAATGTCCAGTCTCTTATTTTTGTGAAAAGCTATTTTCCATTGGAAAACAATCTTAGGTTTTAAGTTATTCTGTGTAAAAAGTTTCCAGAAAATGCTAGGGTATTTTGCAAGAGCACCCTAGGAGGTAGGAGCAGTTAAATACACTAAAAGCACTTTTTAAAACTCTGTATTCCGATGGACATTGGCCATTTTGTTTGTTCTTCATTGATTCTTGGCCTCAAAAGAACCTCAGCTGGGTGTGAATGAAGATCGAGGGAGTGGAAAAAGAGATATCATAGATCTAACTCTGTTTCCAAACAAGACCCCACTTGATGATTAGTCAAAGTGACACAATTGGAAACTACATTTCTTTTTCTTCATTCATGTATCATTCACTCCTTTAAATCAGCTTCTATAACCTGGGAGCAAGAAACCCTGGTGGCACTGTGTGTAAGGTGTTAGACTACTAACCTCATGGTTGGTGGTTCAAACCCACTCACCACTCGGTGGGAAAAAGATGTAGCTGTCTGCTCTCATTAAAGTTTATAGTCTTGGAAACCCTATGTAAGGTAATTATGAGTCAGAATCAATTCAATGGAAGTTGTTGTTGTGTGTCATCCAGTCGGTTCTGACTCATAGCGACTCTGCATAGGGTTCCCGAGGAATGGCTGGGGGGTTTGAACCACCAACCTTGTGGCTCAAACTGACTTTGTGGCCCAGTGCTTATCCTATAGTGCCACATCAATGTTGTTGTTACTGAGTGCTGTCAAGTTGATTCTGACCCATAGCGATTCTGTATAGGGTTTCCAAGGAGTAGCTAGTGAGCTTGAACCGCCGGCCTTGTAGTTTAAATGGCTTTGCAGTCTGGAGAATTAACCCACAGTGCCACATCAGGACTCCCAGTGGATAATTCAAATTATCACAGGTAGTTTTCCTGGCTTCTGGTCATTTACCTCTTCTTTCTGTGTCAACTTAGAGTTTCAAGCTGATGTCAGGTAATTTCAGATAGACCACTAAAGTAAACTAAAATTTGTTGAGCCCATTGTATGAGTCAAGCCCCACGTTAAGGTCTCTTACTTCTGTCAATATTCCTACAAAGGGGATCGATTTTTATTTGCATTTATAAATGAGAAAACTGAAATACAGAGAATTTAAGTAATGTGTGTTTGAGGTCCCTGGGAAGAGTTTGGATTTGTATCTATGTCTGTTTAGCACCAAAGTCCTTGTGCTTTCCAATTCGCCATGCTGCCTTGATTACACATTAGAGTAAGATTCAAGTCATCCAGCACAGGTAGGTGGGAATATATAGTTGGGAAGAAGCCTTTCTTTACAGGACTTTAATACATTTCAGGCATCTGGAGTGGAGTTTGCAATGGTATGGGAGGAGACCTGAAGCTGGCATCACCACTCTAACACCTTCTATCCATAAGCTGGGCTCTGTTTATTTCATGCCCACAAATGTGGAAGACAGCTTAAATGATTTATGTTTCAAGATTTTTTTTTTGGTTGACAAAAATGCCCTTATTGTAATGAGCCTTGGATACTCCACTTTTAATAAACCAGGCTTAGCTACTGCATAAGGTCACAAGATAGCCTGTACTTCTGCAAGGAGGTGTCAAGTCAAATGTGCCCCTGGTCAGTGTCCCTCGTGATGGTTTTTCCCCTGACTGGAACCTTAGGGATTAACTCTGAGCATTCAGAACATTTGAGTACAGTATCCTCTGGGAGGCCATCAAGAATAACTTAGGAAGGCTGAAACTGGGGACTTTGTTGGGAATGGGCCTGTTGTCTGTATGGTTACCAGGCAGTTTCCAAGAACTGACTGTTATTAGCTATACATTAAAGACTGGCACATTGAACTCTATCCAGACTCATGTTACTCTGGGCAGCTCCTCAAATCTTGGGAGTTGGGCAGTTGCAAAAGCCAGTGGCAGGGAGTTACCATGGAACTTGTTGCTAGTGTTTATGCAGTGGCCTGTATGGAGCTACATACAATAGGTCTATTGTTCTTTATTTCAGGGGTGCCAGTTGGTGGCTGGTGTTAGATATGTCCAGACTTTGGGTGGAGAATCCTTTTTTGCCTACCACTGTACTGTATTCTAGAGGGATAGCCCTGGGGGTAGGGATAGGAATGGGATAGAGTGCCACAGAGACTGAGATTGGGTCCAAAGTGGATATTCCAGGTGAGCCATGTGGCCCAGTCCTATTGTTCTGAAGGGAGTCTCATTAAAAAAAAAAAAAAAAATTAAAGTTTTTTTTTTTTTTAAGACATATATAGCAAATAAAACATCCACTTTTTTGAGTACACTGTTCTATGAGTTTTAACAATTTCAGAGTTGTATAACAACCACGGTAATCAAGATATGGAATAGCTGTCCCTCCCTGTCACCCAATTCCCTTACATTGCTCCTTTGAACTCACCCCTGCTCAGCCCCAGACACCCAATGCTCTGTGGTCCATCCCTATAATTTTTCTTTTTCCAGAATGTCAGACAAATGGAGATATATACAGTCTTTGGAGTCTGATTTCTTACTTGCATTTATCAATAGTTTGTCCTTTTATTTTTTCTGAGTACTATTTCATGATATGATGTATCACAGTTTTACCTTTTGTCATTTGAAAGGATTTAGGACATTTTCAGTTTGGGGTAATTATGAATCAAGCTACTATGAGCATTCATGTACAGTCTTTTGTATGAGCATAAGTTTTTCTTTCTCTTGGGTAAATACTTAGGTGTGGGATTGCTGAGTGCATCTTTAACTTTATGAAAAACATACAAACCTTTTCCAAAGTCACTGTACCATTTTGTATTCCTACAACCAATATACGAGGGTTCTACTTGCTCCGCATCTTGCTAACACTTGGTATTGTCATTACTTTTTAGTCATTTAAAAATTATTTATCAGTCTAGTAGGTATATGGCATCACCTTGTTATTTTAATTTGCAGTTTTGGATATTATATCCAAATAAGGTTATATGTATATCACAATTTTTAAGACAGAAACAAGTAAATAGCAAATTACATTGAATTATAGTTTTGTATTACTGTATGTGTAAAAACCTTCATTTACTAAGTACATATATTTAAAATTTGCCACAACCTTGGCAATCTTGTTTTGATATTTCTTTATAGTGTAGTATGGACAGCTTCAAAAAGTTCATGGAAAAATAGAATTGAAAGATAATGGAATTCTTCTATGAACTTTTTGAAGCCTCCTTGTATGCTCCGAACCTGTGTCATTTAGGAACGGTGTTTGGCTGCTATTGTTGTTAGGTACTGTTGAGTCAGTTCTGACTCATAGTGACCCTATGCATAACAGAGCGAAACACTGCCCAGGCCTTTGCCATCCTCACAATTGTTGTTACGTTTTATCCCATTGCTACTGCCACTGTGCCAATCCAGTTCCTTGAGGGTCTTCCTATTTTTCACTGACCCTCCACTTTACCTAGCATGATGTCCTTCTCCAGGGACTAGTTCCTTCTGATAATATATCCAAAGTATGAGCGATATATCTCATTATCATGGCTTCTAAGGAGCATTCTGGTTATACTTCTTTCAACAAAGATTGGTTTGTTCTTATGGCAGTCCATGGTTTGTTTTACTATTCTCCAACACCATAACTCAAGTGCATCAATTCTTCTACAATCTTATTTTTAACAGTGACTTAATTACATGTGGGTTCAGTCGCTCTTATATAGGAATTTAGGAGGCAGTGCTGGTATGGTAGTTCTAAAAACCATCAGGATTCTAGGCTCTTCCATCTTTCTGTCCAGTAATCCTTAGTTTGAGGATTCCTTTCTCAAGGTCACAAGATGGCTTCAAGAGCTCCAATCATCACATTTGGTTTCCAGGTAGAAGAGAGGAGATGGTTGACAAAACACCTAAATATGGGGAGGTGATAGTCTCTTCAACATATCGTGCTGGCAGAACTGGAAAATGATATTCAAAAGATTGAAACAAGATCTTCACCTCACACCTTTTACAAAAGCCAACTCAACATGGATTAAGGACCTAAATGTGAATCCCAGAATTATGAAGGCCATCAATGAAAAAATCAGGACAAATGTGAGGGCACTAATTCAGGGAATACACAGACTACAAAACATTTTGAAAACCACACAAAAGTGGACAAAATAGATGAGTGGGACATACAAAAAATTAAAAACTTATATATATCAAAAGACTTCACCAGAAGAGTAAAAAGGGAACCCACAGAATGGGAAAAAATCTTTTGTAATGACATATCAGATAAGGGACTCATTTCTAAAATATACAAGAAACTACAACACCTCTACAAGTAAAAGACAAATAACCCAATTAAAAAGTGGGCACAGGACACGAACAGACACTTCACCAAGGCAGAGATCCGGGCAGCCAACAAACATGAAGAAATGTTCACCATCACTAGTCATTAGAGAGATGCAAATCAAAACAACATTGAGATATCATCTCACACCAACAATAACAGCACAGATAAAAAATGTAGAGGACAATAAATGCTGGCGGGGATGTGGTGAGACTGGGACACTCCTGCATTGCTGGTGGGACTGCAAAATGGTCCAACCTCTCTGGAAAACAATATGGCATTTCCTCAGAAGGTTGAAAATAGAAATGCCTTATGATCCAGCAATTCCTCTACTTGGTATTTACCCACAAGAAAAACAAGCCACAACATGAGAAGATAGATGTACACCAATGTTCATAGCAGCACTATTTACAATAACAAAAAGATGGAGACAGCCAAAGTGCTCATTAACTGAAGAATGGATAAACAAACTATGGTACATACACACAATAGAATATTATGCTAACTTGAAAAACAACAAGGAAGCTGCATGCCACCAGTTAACATGGATGAACCTTGAGGGCATTATGTTGAGTGAAATTAGTCAGTCACAAAAAGAGAAATACTGCATAGGACTACTACTGTAAAAGACTAAGAAAAAGAACCCATACTAAAGGGGGGTGGGGGGATTCTTTGCTGATTTCTGGAATGGTGGGGGTGGGTGAGAGGAGGGAGGGGAAGGTGGAGCACAGGGTAGGGATTAGACACAGGATAGTTTGGGTGCTGGGTAGGGGGGGGCAATATACAAGAAGGGAAAGGGGAATGGAAGAACAAAGCAGATGGGAGAACAATTAGGCAGGTTTGAATGGGCTAAGTGGGACAGAGGTAAAGAATGATGTATGCACAACCTTAGAACAACAGGGCTCTGGGATACAGAGATTGAGACATGATTGGAATGAGGAAAAGGGGGGAATAATGTTAAGATGCTTGGCTGTCTTTTGAATCTTGGTTTTCCTTGCATTATATTATAAAATAGACACTGGAGGGGGAGAGAAAGGAATAGCCAGAAACATCACCATAGAAAGCTTATAAGTCCGTCTTCTGCATATAACTGATAGGAATACCTAAAATGGGGCTACAACGTGCCCAGTGAAGGGGGCTTCCTGCGAAGCCTCTGCAATACATAAGACTAAAGGTGGAAGCCTGAAGCACGTAAGATCTCCAGAGATGGGAAATTCCCACTTGAAAGGACTAGCAGACCAACCTGGAGTGGCTAGAAGAACAGAAGATACTTCTTGAAAGAAAAACCTACAGGAAAAATACAAAACAATAGAGGCAGATGGACTGTTACTACAAGAACAAACAAGTTGCTTTCCCAGGAAACATCAAGGCAAGTGGTCGGGTCCCCTCAGGGCAAACCCCCTTCCAAGACTAAGACTCAATGGGAATACATGCTCTCATTGGTGACCATGCTCATCACCGATAACGGGAAGTGAGGGAAAAACAGCAATGAAGTGGCGAGCTAAGCCCTACAATGTTCAATAGACTTCTGTGAACCCAGATGAAGACCTGATTGGCCAGCAGTGTGGCAAGACCTGGGGACTCTTGGGCCCAGAGTCAGTGACATAGCCACTGAGGGCAAGAGTTGAGAGTGAAGTGTCCAGCTGGTAAGAAGAGAGGGCATATGCACAAGAACAGCCACACTTGCAGATAATACCCACTTGACCTGGCTTCAATGACTGGATGATCAGAGCTCAACTAGAAGAAGAAAGAAGAGGAAAAAAAAAGTAGCGTGATACAATTTGATGAACTTGACCTACACCTATGGATGCAGTAGCTCAAAAGAGTGAACAAATCCTTACAGCAAGAATCATTCCCACCCCTTACACACACAGAGTAGATAGGGATGGGCAACTTGGACATTGGCTACCCAAAATGGGGGGGGGGCGGGGGCTATAAAGGCAAGAAGTGACTGGCTTGCAAGCTTTCAAGAGGAAACCTAGTCCAGAGGACATGGAGGAAGGTAGAATCTCCACTGAGTAATATCCAATCTGTCTAGGCGGGGCTGATGAAATGAAATGCGGATGGGTCTCTTGTGATAAGATAGTGAATAATTGTTATCAGGACGGATTGTGAGGGTTGGAAATGTAAAGGTAGACATTTTATAGCAAGGAGGGGAGTGATTAACTTTACAGTCTAGGAGCGGAGGTCCCTAGGACCATCAATGGAGAAGAGCAGAGAGTGGGACCCTACCCAGAAAAGCAGTGATGCCTGAGATGGAGGCACAGATGATGACGTGGAGTGATGGAGCAGCTGGGGACTTTAGATCCAGAGAGGGAGAGGGACTGTTTGCTGAAGACAGGGGGGTGTGGGGGGCAGGCTTGCAGGGTATACCCTTTGGTTGGTTGATGATGCATGGAGGGGACTGAGACCATGGCAAGGAAACGATATACGATAGAATGAATTTAAAACTAATGTTCTCCCATGTAAACTATCACATAATTAACAATAAAACATTTAAAAACAATAAAAAGAGAGGGTATGGTGAAAGAGCATTGCATCTCTTCTTTTTCTTGCTGTATTCCTGCTCATGTTTCACTTCATCTTTATGAAGTAACTGCTTTGTGTCCAGGAGAAATATCCAGGCTTCCACTCTGGGCTTATTTATTCTCAGTTTAAACCCATTGTGAACAGACCCATAGCTTTAAGTTCACATAAAAATTGGAAGCATGGCATTAGGAAGTAAGAGAAGGGGTGGCTAAGGTTGCCATATGGAGACAGTGATCACTTCAGTTAGCCTAAGACCATTAGCACAGGGGCACACAAGCTGAAGGGCTTCAAAGCCTCTGGCATCTTAAATATATCATTTTAAAATGATATATTTGGCTTGGGGTTGGCTTGCTAGGTAACAAAATCATTTCTGTTTCTCTTTCCTTGCTATTAGATTTTACCTTCCTGAGGACAGGAACATAGTGGTTCTTGTGGCTAGACATGTGAGTTGTATGCTCCTTGCCAGCTTCCTAGGGAGACCAAGGTGAAATATGAGGAATATGAGTGGATGCTTTGGGAAATCTGAGAGTTAGGGCTTCCAGATAAGTTACAAGACACCTAGTAGAATTTGAATTTCAAATAAACAATGATTGTCTTTTAACTATAAGTATATCCCAAATAGTGAATGGAACATACTGATGTTATTGTTACGTGCCCTCAGGTTAGTTCTGAGTCATGTGACAGACTTCATGTGACAGAGTAGAACTGCCGCATAATCTTTATGGGAGCAGATCACCAGGTCCTTCTCTTGAAGAGCTGCTGATTGGTTTCAATCACCAATGTTTTGGTTGGCAGCAGAGCACTTAACCATTGCAACACTGTGGTTCCTTGCATGGGCTATACTTGAACTTAAAAAAAAAACAAAAACACCAGCTTATCTGAAATTCAATCTAGCTAGGTATTCTTAATTTTATTTGTTAAATCTGGAAAACCTTCATGAGCATCAGAAGGCCCTGGTTACCTTTCAGCCTAACGCAGCTTAGTGAGGTAGAACAAAATTTTAACACGTCTTGCTCAGTTTGGGCATGGTGTTGGAAATATTTTTTGGTCTGATTTTGCTGGGTGTGAGACTTCTGATGCTCTTCTCAAGCTGTTAACAAACTAACTCAACATAGCATCACTTATATAAATCCTGGCCAGGGTTTTGAGACCTCGGGATACCATACTGCAGGAGAAAGAACAGGCTTTCTGCACCTGTAAACACTGACAAAACGGTCACAATGAGTTGGCGTTAACTCGGCAATGCAGAGAATCACCAAACCAAGGACATCATGCTTATCACAATCACCAAGGATAATATATTTATTTTCCTTATCTCCTTGGCTCATTCCTTGCCTGCTTAGAGTATACTCCTATCACCTGCCTCAGAACATTGCTTCAACAATTGCTTCCCCCTCTTCTATAGCATCACTAGTTTCCTCTTCCTACTGGGTAATTTGTTCAATGTCAAATCTGCTGTAATTTTTTTCACATCACCTTACCACCACTCCATTTCTCTGTTGCCTTTGATAGCAAAACTCTCTAGAAGGGTGGTGTATAAATACTCTTCACAATTCCTTACCTGCATCTTCTCTTAAACCCAAACCAGTCAAGCTCCTCCACGTCTCTGAAGCAGTTTGCAATGCCACCAGTGGCCTCCAGCACTTAACACGGCTGATCTCTCCCTCCTTTATGAGGTATTTTCCTCAGTTTCTAGAATATCACTCTTAGTTCTCCTACCTTCGTGGATGCTCCAATCAGTCTCATTTCCTGGCTTTTCTTCGTCTCTCCCACCCCTAAATACTGGCGTTCTTAAGGGCCCAGTCCTTGGGACTCTTCTCTGTCTATACTCATTTCTCTAGTGATTTCATCTAATTTATGGTCTAAATGGTATCTCTATAGAGAGACATTGAATCCATATGTCTATGTGTATGGATACACCCATGCCAAGATATTCAACTTCCCATTCAGCATCTCTACTTGGATGTCTAAGAGATATTTGAAACTAAAAATGACCAAAACTAAACTCCAGATTTTACCACCAGTCTTACCAAACCCATTGATTCTGTGGTCTGCCCATTTCATCCTTACAGTTGTGACAAGATCTTTGAAGTCATCCTTAACTCCTCTATTCTTTCACATCCCAAGTCTCTCACATCAGCAAATCCTATTTGTTTGACCACCTACTTCTTACTGTCTGGTCCAAGCATTTCTTAGCTTTTACTGGGATTGCTGCAATAGACACTATAATGGTCTCCTTTCTTTAGCCTTTGCCCCGCTACACTCTATTATCAACACAGCAGTCAGATTGAGGCTTTCCTGGTGTAGGCCAGATCGGTTCCTCCTCTGGTTCCCATCTTAAAGCTACTTCCCATCTTAAAGTTGCCTCAATGACCTTACCTCTTGGTCTCCTTGTACATCCAGGTACATCCCCCACTTAGATCCTTTGTCCTTCATAAAAATGACATAGTGGTGTTTGACATTTTCATCTCACTTCACAAGGGGAAGGAGAGAGTCAAGATCATCATCAGCCTGATTCTTATGAGGAAGAGGTCAGACATATTTCTAATCTCTGCTGGATTTTGGTATTTCATTGCAGTGGCCACATAGAACTCACAGACATCACACACAGTCATGGAGCTTATCAGGAAGGTAACAGGTCGCAATTCAGCATCAGGAACGACTCAGGACACAGTTCGTTAGCCAGGATGCTCACAAGCAGGTATGTCTTGTAGTCCCTCAGTTCCTGGGCCACTAGGAAAGTGTTACAAAACTTTTAGCTCTGCCAATTAGTGCTCATAGGCATCCCACTTTGCCAGTAAGTCTTGGTCCAAAGGTTCTCAACTCTCTGACTCTGTGGGTTGGCACACCCCTTGTTCTGAGGACAGCCCACTGCATTGGTGAGAACCCCAGTCTCTGGGTGTGTTTGTTGTTACTTCTTGCTGTCTTGCACCATCTCTGGTGTTCTATCTAGTTCTTCCAATTTCCTGGATCTAGAAGGTTCTTAGTGCAGGGATCTGGGCCCAAGTGACTCACTCCTCTACTTTGGTTGATAGTGAGGTTCTCCTTTTTGCTCTGTGATTGATTCTTTTTTAAGTTTAGCAGTATGGCAAAACTGAAAAGTTCCCTCATACATTTTATTTTCCATACATCTATTTTCATGCTCCCATCCCCACAAGGGTTCTGTGTACTTTATTTGCATGTAAGGAAGCTGTTCAGTGGACCCAAACATTTGAAGGAAGGATAACCAGATAATTTTATTTAAAAGTTGAATTGCCTGCAGTATCTAATAACCATTCAATCATGAGTATATATAGAAAGCAAGAAGTGCTCAAATGTATAATAAACTCTTACCTGCCAATAATGGGCAGTAAGTTATGTACTTATGGGTTATTAAAAAATTGACCAATATACCTTTAGGTATATATCTGAGAACGTTCCTGCATTTAACTGTATGACATGCATGCTGTTGAAAGGAACTTTACTTTTAGAATTTCTCATGTGCAGACTGAATTAAAAAAAAAAAAAGTGTAGAACTACAGTACAGCTTCCTAATCAATGAATGGCACATTTACAAAACATTTGAAAAAGTACACAGAGAGATGGCATAGGAGAAGTTTTGTTACTGAATGTTGTGCAAAAACATTAAGAACACAAGACAACATGTTGGCAGTCATTCTGTGTGTTAAAATCTGGACTGTAACATATCAGTTGTTCATTAAAAATATTTTTAAAAAATAATTACACTGTTTTGACTTATTCACTTTTTTAACTCTCTTTTTAAAAATGGCAAACATTGTACTTTGGGCTTCTATGTGAATAAAGTCTACAGAGAAGTGAGGAGTAGGCCAATGATCTTTGATTTTTTTTTTTAAAGGCCCATTAGAGTTGATTCCAAAGTTAGCTTCTAGACATTCATGTAAGGAATGCAGGGAGTTGACTCGATACAGTAGAGGCCAGCAAGGGAGGTCACACACAATGCCCTTTACCTCCTTTCCCACCTGTAGTGATATGGTTCTGACCATGGACCCTGAAGCCAGATTGGCTGGGTTCTATACCTACCTCCATCACAGGTTAGTGACCTTGACCAACTAACAGAATGTCCTTGTGCCTCAGTCTCTTCGTCTGTAGTATCCGTAAAAAGTACCTACCTCAAAGGACTGTTTGGAGGGTGAAATTAATTAACACATTAAACACCTAGAATGTTGTTGTTAAGTGCCATCGAGTTGGTTCTGACTCTGTAGAGGATTTTTAAGGCTATAAATCTTTATGGGAGCAGAAAGCCTCATTGTTCTGTTGTTGTTGTTGTAAAGTGCTGTTGAGTCAGTTCCAACTCATAATGACCCTGTGTAAGATTTCCAAGGAGTAGCTGATAAGTTTGAACCGATGACCTTGTGTTTCAAACTGACCTTGCAGTCCAGTGCTTATCTTACAGTGCCACACCAGGACTCCACATCTAGAATAGGGTCTGGCAATAAAAGGCATTTGTTATTATTGTTATTATTATATTCTGAGATGTGACACTTTCCATATCCTCAAAGTCAGCAAAAGCCACAGGATTTTGAGCTGGGAATAAACCTAGCCAATCTTTTCTGAATTGTAACATTCTGAAGTTCTTCAGGTAATTCTCAGGACATCAAGCACACTCAGTCCAATGATCCAGGCTTAAGGAAATGTCCTCTTTCTCTTAACATGGATATTACTGTGGGTGGTGGTTCTTATTTCTCCTGAGTTTAGCTGTGTGGGTTTTTTTTTTTTTTTGCTGTTGTCTCTAAGGGGACACATACTTGCGGTAGAGTGAGAGTGCTGACTTCAGGTTATTATTATTATTTTTTATAGAAGGGAGTAGAATCTTCTTTCCCAGTGAGAAACCTTGTTGGTACCTTAATATATGGTGGTGGTTATGTGCTGCGGAGTTGGTTCTGACTCATAGAGACTATGCACAAGGTTTCTGAGGCTGTAAATCTTTATGGGAACAGAAAGCCTCTTTCTCCCATGGAACTGCTGGTAGTTCGAACTGCTGACTTTAAGGTTCGCAGCGCAATTCATAACCACTATGCCACTAGAGCTCCTTACTGTAATATATAGCCGGGTCATAACTGTGGGAAGAGCTGCACTAAACAACCCTCTCATGCTCTGGGAAGGAACCCTAGTGGCACTGTGCATTCCACACTGGGCTTCTGACAGCAGGGTTGGTAGTTCACATCCACCAGTCCCTCTTTGAGAGACAGATGAGGCTGCCAAGATTTATAGCCTTGCAAACCCTAAGGTCACTCACAGTGACCCTGTCCTGTAGGGTCACTGTGAGTCAGAACTGACTCAATGGCAGTAGAGACTCCCCACCCCCCAATGTTCTGGAACAGAGATGATGCTCAGAAACCCAGGTATCCTCCAAGAAGGTGAAGCAAAAGCCCTAACTTCTTGGCAAGTGTTCCTGCTACCATTTGTCTTCCAGCTTTCTGGCCCTGAATCTACCTTATTCAGCTTGTGTTCCTGCCAAGGAGAAAGCTACTCTTCTGAACACACATACTTGGAAATTTTGCTTTAAAAAATAATAATGATGATTATTTTAAGCATAGCAATTATCACTAATATTTCCTGAGACCTACGATGTTCCAGGCACATATACTATCACAACACATCTGTGATTGTTTACAGTTTGTAAACATGAAGGGGAAATGGGGAAGCTGAAGATCACTTGGCTTTTGAGCTTGATCTCAAGCTCTGGCCAGTTTGACTCCAAAGCTCATTGCCTTACTTCACTTTTGTCAAATTGACAATGAAGTGGATCTAAGACCTACAGGGAATCATACTTTATTCTCTCTCCTGGCTTTGATATAATCAGTGGGAATTTACCAGGAGTGTCTTTTCAAAAACACTATCTTAGTTAGTGCTGCTATAATGGAAGTACCACAAGTGGATGACTTTAACAAACAGAAATTTATTTTCTTGTTGTTTAAGAGGCTAAAAGTCTGAACTCAGAGCACTGGCTCTGGGGACCGCTTTCTCTTTCTGTCAGCTCTGGGGGAAGGCCCTTTTTCTTCAGCGTTTGCTTCCTGGTTCCTTAGAGATGTCTATGCTTGGAATCTATTTTACTCCATCTCTTCCCTGCTCACTTAGCCTTTTACAAAAGGCTAATCAAATGAGATTGATTCAAGATATACCCTGCCCTAATTCTTCCTCTTTAATGTAACAAAGACAGCCCATTCTCAAGTGGGATTACAACCACAGGCATGTTGTTGTTGTTGTTAAGTGCTGTCGAGTCGGTTCCGACCCATAGCGACCCTGTACAGGGTTTCCAAGGGTGTAAATCTTTACGGGAGTAGAAAGCCTCATCTTTCTCCCGCAGAGCAGCTGGTAGTTTCGAACCGCTGACCTTAAGGTTCGCAGCCCGATTCGTAACCACTACGCTACCAGAGAGGTTAGGATTTACAACACATATTTTTTAAGGGGACATAAGTTAATTCATAACACATTTATTATAGAATTATTCATCTTGACAAAGGATTATCCAATATAAAATTAGCATGATTGTCTGGACTAAATCATCTTACACACACATGCACTGGGCTGCAAGGTCACTTTGAACCACAAGGTCATAGTTCAACCCCACCAGCCACTCCTGGGAAACTTTATACAGGGTCACTATGAGTTGGAAGCAACTCAACAGCACTTAACAACAACCAACTGTTACTATGATTGTTTTTTCCAAAGGCTGTTTATTCCCTTGCTATGTTTGATCCCTAATATGTTGATCCTGTTGTTGCTGTTAAGTGTCATTGAATCATTTCCTATTCATAGCTACCCTGTATAGGGTTTCCAAGGAGTAGCTGGTGGGTTTGAATCATGGACCTTGTGGTTAGTAGTACAGTGCTTACCCTCCAGCACCACATCAGTACTCCTAGATATGATTAATGCATGTACTGGCCCTGTTCCTTTGCCTGCCTGGCTATAGGTTTTGTAGATATGTTAATGCTTTGCTTACCAAATTTTCTTTCCTCTGTCTTTCCAACCCAATTCTAAAATTCATCCCGCACTTTGTTTTGAGCTGCTGCTTTGTGCTGGACACAGTATCAGAGATGAGAGCACAGACACCTCAGCGGGGGAGGCAATGAAATCAATCAAAAAATTAAACCTCAGTGGTGGGGAACCTGTGTAAGGATTGCTTTGCCCTGAGGGCTTTGACTCAGAAGATGGGTGGGAAGATGGGACCTCCCTGAGAAAGCTGATCTGAATGAAGTATTGAGGAGGGGAGGGAGGAGCTCAAGGCAGAGGGAAAAGCCTAGCCTAATGCTTTCAGTCAGTTGCCAGTTACCCTTCAGATTCCCCTCAGCTGGAGCTCCCAGGGGAGCCCTCTTCTGAGCACCTTTGTGCTGGGTTTCTTTGGTTTAGGGTGCTTGACATCCTGGCTCCTAAGCACACTACATTCCTAAGGACAAGGGCCCCTACTTGGTCTCCTGTAATCTGTTATCCTGTGTGGCTCAAGGGATTCTACACTGCACCTAGGCCTTGAACTAGCCTTTCTCACACCCACTCTTTGCCACATGTTGACGCCCATCTTGGCCATTACATTATGGACAATACCTTGCAAGCAAATGGGAGGAGTGGCTGGTCTGACCAACTGCCCATGTCTCACTCAATTTGCAAGGACCTACCTAGGAAAAGGAACTTTGATAGTGTAGTGAATAGCGAGCTGGGCTGCTAACTGAAAGGTCAGCGGTTCAAATCTACCACTTGCGCCATGGGAGAAAGATGAGGCTTTCTACTTCTGCAAAGATTTACAGTCTTGAGCACCCATCCAGGGTCACAATCAGTTGAAACTGACTGGACAGCACACAACCACCATCGCCCAGGGTAGATGTCAGGACATGGGTCTTACAGTTTTCAGTTCTACTACACACTGCAAAATTTATAGGAACCCTGGATGGTGCTGTGGGTTAATGCGCTGGACTGTAAAGTAGGTTTGAACTGCAAGGTTGGTGGTTCAAGCTCACCAGTCACTCCTTGGAAACCCTATACAGGGTCACTATTTGTCGCAACCAACTTGATGGCACTTAACAACAACAACAACAAGTGCATAGTGCAAAATTTCGAGGGCTGACTTCTCTGTTCTGGGCCAAGTTTCCCAGGAAAGCATTTATTTATTCAACAAATGTGTAACACATACCCTTGAGGTGCCAGACACTGAGACTCCAGATAACAGGTCCCAGGCCACAGGAAGCTACAGCCTGATGGCAGTGTCAGCCTTCTCCTATCTTTGGACTAGTCTGCAAGACCTATGTCTGAGCAGGGTTTTGTCTGCTGGGGAGGGAGAGGGCTGACACAGCCCCAGGAGAATCTCAGTCTTCTGTTTCCAACAAAAGAACATTCCCAGGGGCTGGGCTGAGGCCCTAACTTGGGTGGTCTCACTATACCGGCCAGCTGGAAAACAACAGGATGCTTCTCTTATGTTTCTCTCTTTTTGTAAAATGGTGCAGAGGGCCTTGAAGCAACTAAGTGCTTCATGGTAGGAACCAGAAACAGCAAGACAGGAATTAAGAGGGAGAAGGAAAATGGTAACAGGCAGCAGGGACCCAAGAAAAGAAACTGTGCCCCTCCCACCCCCGCCCTCCCACTTTGGCTCTAGGGCCCCTGAAGTGCTGCTTGTGAATTTGGCTCGCTGGGGTCATGGGATGCATGTTATGGGCATACTACTTTGTCTGCTCTGACTTGCTGTTTCTCCTGACACAGCGATCAGTGCAGTTTGGCAGTGCCCCCTTAAAGTGTCTGCGCTTCCTATTATTGTAGCTCATGAAGCCGCAGCTTGGTTGTCATGACACCACACACAGTCTTTAGAGTCTGTCTGTCTGGGTCCTGCTGTGCTGTCCTGGGCTAGTAACTAACCCCTTGAGCTTTTTCCTTGGTCAAATATAAGCGAAAATACTGCAAGTTATGAGGCTAGTCTGAAAAGTGCTCATCCTTAGCCCTTAGCACAGTGCCTGGCATAAAGTCAGCAAGCTCAATAAATGGTCATGGGTGGTGTTATCTTACTGTTCCCATCATGCTTCAGGCTGAGAAAACTTTGGGCATCATTATATGACTAGGCATGGTACCTGTTGCTTCTTGAAAGTGTTGGAATATGGCCATTATTAGCTGAACCCTTCCTGCCTGAGGAACTGGTTTTCCTGAAGAAAATCATGGCTCATGTTGACCTGCTGCTGTTGCCCTTGACTACTGCTATTGGGTGTAATACATCACCCAGAAACTTGTTAGAAATGCAACATTCTGAGTCCCTGAAGACCTACCGAGAGAACCTACTGTTAATAAGATTCCCAGGTGATTACTATGCACAAATAAGTTTGAGGAGCCACTCAACATCATATCAGTTTATAGGAATAGAGCCTTCATGTTTTTTGTTTTGTATGATGAGGAGAGGGCATCTATGGGCAGAAGAGGGTGAACAAATGAGATAACTGAAAAGTAGCAGAACTGTGCTTTTGGTACATCTCTTTGTGATCACACTGAATCTTGGTCATTTTTTTTTGAGCACCTGGGCAGGGTCTATGCATCTTTACCATGTACTCCCCCATCAGCTGATTACCTGGCTCAAAGATATTGTTAAGTGCTGTGAGGTTGATTTCTACTCTTACTGACCCTATATGACAGAACTGAACTGCCCCATATATAGGGTTGTTATGAGTTGGAACAACAAAATATGGTTTCCTAGGTTGTAATCTTATAGTAGCAGATGACCCAGTCTTTCTCCAGTAGAGTGGTTGGGTGAGTTTGAACCATGACTTTACAGTTAGCAGGTGAGCACTTAACCATTGTGGCACCAGGGCTCCTTTGGTTCTGGAAGCCCTCCATAAATGTTTGAGGAAATGTAGCATTTCCACCTAGATATGAATTCTTGTTTTTGGTTCAGAAACCATGGTGTGAACAGGGATTGGGACAGAGAAAATGCTTGGGAGTGATCTGGTGTGAAGTAGGTGAGAGACTTCCTTGGTTCTCATGTGAGCCCACTGACTTCTCACTCTCCTTTTTTGCCTCCACCTATTCTGCTGATCTCAAGGATCTCATGTCTTGGTCCTGGGCCCTCTGTCTCCAGCTACACACCTTCTTTCATGTGATTTCATCAAGTCCTATTACTTTAAATCCATGTCCCAGTAATTCACAAACTTCTATCTATAGCCCATACCTCTAGATGCATACAAGGTGGCTTCAAAAAGTTTGTGGGAAAATGTAATGAAAAGATAATGGAAAATTTTCATGCACTTTTTGAAGCTGCCTAGTTGACATAGTCATTTAGGTTTTAGCCTACTGGGCTCCCTAGTTGCAGATGAGCCTTGGTAGTATAGTGGAATATGAGCTGGGCTGCTAACCACAAGGTCAGTGGTTCAAATCTACTAGTCGTTCCTTGGGAGAAAAAGGATGCTTTCTGCTCCTGTAAATATTTACAGCCTCAGAAACCCTATACTGGGTCACTGAGTCAGAACCAACTTGGTGGCACACAACCACCACCAAGTTGCAGATAAAGCCTAAGGTGCAGATAGAGCTGAGGAAGGGGTTTGAGTGCATAAGGTGTTTGAGGGCATACTTTCAGGATGAAGGGAGTGAAGGAGGCTGGATTGGCTAGACAAGAAAGGAAAAGAGGCTGGCCAAAGGTGTGGTGTCAGGTGCTGTCTGGCTTTAGCCTGATCCTCTGGGTAGGGGTGAGGGGAAGGTCAGGAATGCAAGCTGGTGGCTGCCTTTATCAAGGCAATTCTGTCAAGCAGAAATACAGCACTTGTAGCAGGTGGGGGTGGGTGGCTGGAAAGGGGATCTGGGTGGGGTGTTAATAACATCTACTACTAATATCCAGTGAGCATCTAAAACTTTATATGCCTGGAAATGCACATCCCTTACCAACTTAATCCTCCCATAGGCTTTCCTATTGCAGCAAATGACAATACTCAAGCTAAATCTCAAGAGATCTCTCTTAGTCCATTTTTTTCCCCCTCAACCCCCATATCTGGTCCATAAACACATCCTGTTGAGTCTGCTCCTAAAATATATCCTATTTGCGTTCTCTTCTTTCTCATCTTCATTTATGCCATTCTACTCTGGTAGGTCAACAAACAGTTTGAAACTACCAGCTGTTTAGTGGGATAAAGAGGAGGCTTTCTGCTCCCGTAAAGATTTATGGCTTCAGAAACCCTGAACAGAGTTGCTATGAATCGGAACCGACTCCATGGCGCATAACAACAACAACAACAACTCCAAACTTCTACCATCATTTTTTCAGCCTGGATAACCTCAATGACCTCAGTATTGATCTCCCTCCTTCTTTTTATATTCCTATTCACTTAGTTTCAGGAGGTGATCTTTTAAAAATGAAAAACAGATCATGTCATCCCTTTAGTGCAGCACTGTAGGATAAGCATTGGACCACAAGGTTGGTTTGAACCACAAGGTCAGTGGTTCAAACTCACCAGCTGCTCCTCAGAAATTCTATGTATGGTCACTATAAGTCAGAACCAACTTGGAGTCACACAACCACCACCAAGTTGCAGCTACAGCCTGAGATGGGTTTGGGTGCATATGGTTTTTTGAGGACACTTAACAACAACAACAACAACAACAATGCCTTCTTGTAGCAATTAGGATGAAATTGGGTTAAACATAATCTGACTTTTGCTCCTCTCCCTACCTGGCCTTCCACCAACCTCCTATGCAAGGAGGTAAGTGGGGTCTAACTCTAATGTTTATGTATCTTTTCTTCTCTACTAGACTGAGATGATGCTCTTGAGGAAAGGAGGCATATTGGTACCCAGATAGTGTGTGAGGAACACATTGATGATATCCAAGCCTGTACTCAAATGTCATGCATACCCTCAGGAATCATTCCAATCTACAACAACCCTCCTTACTCCAGGCACAGTGAAGTTCAGTGGTAAAATTCTCACCTTTCATGCAGGATGCCAAGGTTTCATTTTTACCCAGCACACCTCATGTGCAACTACCACCCACCTGACAGTGCAGGCCTATGTGTTGCTGTGATGATGAGCAGGCTTCAGTGGAGCTTCAAGGCTAAGATGGTCTAGGGAGAAATGTCTAGAGAGCTACTTCCAAAAATCAGCCCTTGAACACTATGGGTTACATGGGATGATGAAAGATCGAGCAGCATTTTGTTCAGTTGTGATTGGAGGGTCAACTCTATGGCAGTTGTTGATGACAAATCTAGTCACTTGCTGTGCCATCATCCTATGCTATTTTTTTTCCTTCGAGTATAAATAATTCTTTAATTATTGTCAATTTATTGGTTTACTGGTCTGTTTACTCCCAACCCCTCCTAAGATGTATAGTCCATGAGAGGAGGGATCTTGTATTTATTTCATCACTATATCCCCAGCAATAAGGGCAGTGCTAGACAGCGTAGTGGTTACGAATCGGGCTGCGAACCTTAAGGCCAGCAGTTCGAAACTACCAGCCGCTCCGCGGGAGAAAGATGAGGCGTTCTGCTCCCGTAAAGATTTACAGCCTCGGAAACCCTGTACAGGGTCGCTATGGGTCGGATCCGACTCGATGGCACTTAACAACAACAACAACAAGACACATAGTAGGTGTCCAGGTATTTGTTGACCAAATGACTGGACACTGGGAGAGAATGAATGGAGAGACACAAGAGCTCTCTGGATTCCTGAAGGGCCCATTTAAGGTCTTGAAAGTTTGTTATAGTTTTGAGGTTGTTCTTTCCCCAGTTTTTTCTTATCAAAATGACCAGGGCAGTCAATGACATCTAGTTTCCTGCTAATACTTCAGACCACCAGTCAAGACAGATAAATCAGGGCAAATTTGACCACACACTGAAGAGGAGTCCTGGCTCTTCCCCTTGGAGGATGCACCTCCCTGGGGATTTGCTCAGCTTCCCAAAAAAGGCTCCTCTCAGAAATCCTCTGGCACTGAGGCCCAAGGAGCTGGTTAATATCAAACATCTTTCTTTCTTTCTTTAATAATAATAAAAAAATCTTCTGAATTGGCTCCTGAGTTGGTATTATCCAAGTCCTGATGAAGTCTGGGAGCTGCATGCCCATGGAATAAGCATGAATTAACTGTTTTCCTGAATGATAACTTTGTTTGAAGAAGAAGAAGCAAGCTGATTGGAGGCTTTAGGCAATAATGGAGTTAAGCCATTCTGGCCTCTGAAGCGAGAGTGTTGGAAGTAGGCTCTGAACCAGGATCAATCACTTCCCTGAAGACAGTGAGGTTTCATCTTCATGTTTGATTTTATACCACGGAGGAAAAAGGGATTGAACCATCCTCTCTTCTTCAAACTTTTGATCAGGCCATGGAGGAGGACAGATTGCAGAGCCTGTTAAATTTCAGAGCAGGAAGAAAAAGTGGAAATAAACAGGACTTGAGGAGCCAGGCATCAGTCATTCTCCTCAAATATCTGTCTCCTGGCTTTGGATTCCAGGGGCTCAGTAGAAATTAGATAGCCAGAGGCATCTGAGTCCCACTTCTGTCCTGTGGCTGAGCACCTCTGACTGCTTCTGTCAACTTGCTTACGAGCTAAGTTTCTCTCCCTACTTTACTGGGGCATGATCAGTAACCATGCTTGCCTTGCTCATCATTTGTTGTTAAGTGCTGTCGAGTCAGTTCCAACTCATAGCAATCCTGTATAGGATTTCCAAGGAGCACCTGGTGGGTTTGAACTGTTGACCTTGTGGTTCACAGTCCAGTACTTATCCTACAGCACTACACCAGAATGGCACATTGTAGGCACTCAATAACTGTTCTTGAGTGATCAATGGTGGAGTCAGAAGAATCTACTTGAAAGTCATGCTTTCACACTTCTTTAGCTGGTGACCTTGAGAAAGTCACTTGACCTTTCTGAATCCTAGTTAATCTCTGTCAGTGTTGCTTATGGTTTGTTGTTGTGAGAACACAAACATGGTAATGATAACAATGGATGCCATTCATTGGTACTAAATTGGTGCCAGACATGATTCTAAACTCCTTATAGGTCTTTACTTGCAACATTGCTATGCAATGGGTCCATTAACATATCCATGTTACAGATGTGGAAACTGAAGCAAAGATAACTTAAACATGTCCAAGGCCAAAGCATAGAACTATGAATTGAACCCATGCATTTATTTCACATGACCAACCGTGTATCTCTGTAGTACATGCTGATCCTGTGCTTGGACCCAAGAACACTGGATAGTAAGGACTTTATAGTTGCTTGAGAATGTGAAGGGACTGGCAGGATAGGGAGGTGTGCTCAATAAAACTGTAAGAAGAGATCTCTTACCCATGCCAGAAGACTTCAGATGAGGCGCAGCATTGCTTGGGGCTGAGAACACTCCTTCAGGAGGCTGGAAAGACATGTCCTCTTTCCATGCTTACATCTGAACCAAGTTCTTGGCAGGACTGATCATCCAGCAGGGACTTCCAAGCCACCTTGGCCAGGGGTAATGCAGCAGAGTTCCCTTCTATCCTGTAATACAAGTCTAAGAGGAGCCCTTGAAGAAAAGAGGAGGGGAATAAACAGAAGGGAGTCAGTGTGGGGAAAAGAAGACAGTGGGGATCTGGACAAGGAGTGGAAGCAGGGATGCTGGCTCAAAACAATGGGACTCCTGTCAAAAGAGAGAGATGCCATGAACGAGGTCCAGGAAGCTTCAAGATCAAGATCCAGAGAGTAGAAGGGACTTACTCAAGATCAGGCACGGTGGCGTTTGTGAGCCCTGGAGTCAGTTCTTACTCAAAGCAATGGGTTTCTGAGGCTGTAAATCTTTACTGGAGCAGAAAGCCTCATCTTTCTCCCATGGAGCAGCTGGTAGATTTGAATGGCTGACCTTGCGGTTAGCAGCCCAACTAGTAACCTACTATGCTACCAGAGCTTCTTAGAGGTGGGTATGCTGGTTTTGCTAAGTGCTGTTGAGTTGGTTCTGACATTTAGTGACCCTGTATCTATATCCAGGCTGCTGGGTTTGAGTCGCCAACCTTGTGATTCAAACTTTGACCTTACAGTCCAGTGTTTATCCATAGAACTATGCAGATGTTTGGGGGTGGGCACCCAGGTGGCTGGTACTGATCCCTGGCTCCCAGGTTGGGAAGCAGGAGATTGGGCTGATCTCGAGTCAGCTCTTCTCCTCCAGGAAGCAAGCATGTTTCCTTAGCTGTGCTGAGTCAGTGTACAGCTCTGATTCATTTCAAGGTTTTTCTTGTCTATATCAGAGGTGGTTTTTCTTGGCAAATCTCAACTTTTTCAGAAAGCAAAAATGCAGTCTCCTCGTAGTCTGGGTCAGTGTAATCCTGTTTGTTTATGCAAGCTCAGTATGTTTGAGGCCAGAGCCAGGGCCAGCCAGTGATGAGGGTCCAGCCCAGGCCAGACAGTTTTATAGCTGTCTTTACAAACCCCAGCTCAACTCCAGTTCCATCTGCCTGTTCCTCGTTGTCATGTGGCTGTGTACCTTGGGCTTCATATGTGCTCTACTTTTGAGGTTCTCTTCTACAAGCCCCGTTTCTGCTTTTTGGGATATTTATTTCAGAATGCAAGGGAAATTAGAACCCCCCTCAAATAACAATTTGTGAGACAATCAAGATTAATCCAGAATTCTTCAAATTCCATTATGCCCAATTAAGGTGTCTATCTGTAGTATTATTACTATTATATAACAAAAACATGAAGGTCAGATAGTTTTGTTATTGTTGTTGTTTTTAGCTTGCCATCAAGTCAGTATTGACTCATAGTGACCTATGCACAACAGAACGAAACACTGCCCAGTCATGCACCAACCTCACAATTGTTGCTACACTTGAGCCCATTGCTGCTGCTGGTGTGTCAATCCATCTCCTTGGGCATCTTCCTCTTTTATGCTGACTCTCCACTTTACCAGGCATGATGTCCTTCTCCAGGTTGTTAACAAATCTTCCTTCAACCATGATGCCATGTTCTTCTTCATATAACCCAGTTTCTCAGATTATGTGCTCAGCATACAGATTAAGTGTGGTGAAAGAATACAACCCTGGCACACACCTTTCCTAATTTTTAACCATTCAGTGTTCCCTTTTTCTGTCCAAACAACTGCCTTGTGGCCTACATACAAGTTCCTCATGAGTACAATTAAGAATTCCAGAATACTCATTCTCCACAAAGTTGTCCTTGCTTGTCATGATCCACACAATCAAAAGTCTTTGCATAGTCAATAAAGCACAGGTAAACATCTTCTGGTTTTATCAAGTATCTCAGCACCCACACCATCTAACATTTGGAAATTTGAGAGAGATGCTTTTCTGACCTACTGTGACAGTTAACTGCATGTTTCACCTTGACTATGGTATGGTCTCAGTCATTTGGTCAAACACCAGTCAAGATGTTGCTATGAAGGTATTTACATGTGATTCACATTTACACTCAATTTCCTTTAAGTAAAGCAGATTACCCTCCACAATGCAGGTGGGCCTCATCCAGTCAGTTGAAACAAGAGCTAAAAACAAAGTTTCCCCAAGGGAGGAGGATTCTGACTCAAGACTATAAACAGACATCCTACCATAGTTGTTTCCAACACGCTGTCTGACCTATGAAGCTTGTATGTACCAGCCCCTACAATCACATGAGCCAATTCCCTAAAGTTGATAGATAGATAGATAGATAGATAAATAGAGATATGAGGGTGCTTCAAAAAGCTCATGGAAAACTGGACCAATGGATTTTCATTGCAAATACCGTTTTAAAGCAACATAAAAAATGACTATACACATGGATCTCACCAGATGGAATATACAGAAAACCAACTGACTACATCTGGGGAGAGACATATCATTGGTCAAAACAAGGCCAGGGACAGACTGGAATAAATAATCAATTGCATATATGCAAGTTCAGGCTGAAGCTGAAGAAATCAAAACAAGTCCACAAGAACCAAAATATGACCTTGAACATATCCTACCTGAATTTAGAGATCTCTGAAGGCATTGACAAAGAACAAGGCTCTAGGAATTGATGGAATACAAATTGAAATCTTTAAAAAACTAATGTGGCACTGGAAGCAATATATATATATATGTATATATATATGTATATATATATATATGTATATATATATAGAGAGAGAGATTGAGAGAGAGAGTTGGGGAGCATAAGCATGGTGGTTATAAACACTAGGCTTCAAACCCTGAGGTTTGTGGTTCTAGCTTACCAGACACTCCATAGGAGAAAGATAAGGTTGTCTGTGGTCTCAAAGATTTGCAGCCTTAGAAACCCTATATACAGGTTCACTATGAGGCTCACGGCACTTAACAGCAAAAACAACATATATATAGTTATGCATGTATAATGTCTGTTCAGGCAACATCTGATTGTATATATATATATATATATATATATATATATATACACATATACATATACACCCATGGTTCCTGATTGGAGAACAGGATGTAGATGATGTAACCAAGGTAGCAAATGTAACAGCTTTTCAGTTGCAACACATGTACCTCATGTCTCTTGTATACAAGGCAATTGCATTGCCAGGCATCTAATGATATAGGATGTATATAACCTATAATACATATGTTTTGATTGTTGTTGTTGTTATGTGCCGTGGAGTCGGAACCGACTCATAGCGACCCTGTACAGGGTTTCCGAGGGTGTAAATCTTTACAGGAGTAGAAAGCCTCATCTTTCTCCCGCGGAGCAGCTGGTAGTTTCGAACTGCTGACCTTGCGGTTCACAGCCCGAGTCGTAACCACTACGCTACCAGAGTTTTGATTAGTCATGATAAATTCCTATGTGACTGGCTTATGGATGTACTTTCTATCATTATTTTAATGTATGTAACAGTATATTCTTTGACTCGTAGGCAGCAGCATCCAGTTCCTTGGTGTATTATATAGCACCATCCGTTTAATTTTCTTTCAAGAATATTTCCATGAATTGCATTGTGACTTTCAAACATAGTAAAACCAGTCCTTTTAATAGCAGCAAGGGGCAAAGGACAAGTATCAATTTGGATATGAAAAAAAAAATAACATAAAGATGGAAACTCATTTAATGTGCTTACTTGTGATTTAGACATGTGTGTTTGTTAAGTAAGGAGCCTTCGTGGGGCAGTAGGTGAAGCGTTGGCCTGCTAAGTACAAAGTTGATGATTCAAACCTCTCAGCCACTCCACAGGAAAAAAATTAAGCTGTCTGCTCCCATAAAAATGTACAGTCGCAGAAACCATAAGAAGTTCTACTCCATTTTATAGGGTCACTATGAGTTGGAATTAACTTGATCGTGGTGGGTGGGTTTACTGAGCATTTAATGTGGTGTTTGTACAATGTCCAAATCACTTAGCATTCTATTTCACACACCTCCCTCCCACCCATCCCTGCCAACCACTAATAAACTTTGGTCTCTAGGCACTTGCTCATCCAGATATGTCATACAAGTGGGATTATATAGTGTTTGTTCCTCTGTGACTTATTTCACTCAGCATAAAGCCTTCAAGGTTCATCTTTGTGCTAGCCTGTACCTGGACTTCATTTCTCTTTATGACTGAGTAATGGAGACCTGGCATGGTGCTATGAGATAAAGCACAGGACCACAAGTCAGTTTGAACCACAAGGTCAGCAGCTCCTTGGAAAGCCTATACAGGATCGTTATGAGTCAAAACTGACTCAACAGCACTTAACAACAATATCCCATTGGAGAGTCGTCTTTTTAAAAGGAAACTCTTCTTGGCATCTGGGCCAGGTTGAGGACCAGTCTCTTTCCTGGATATTCATGTAGGGTCTGATGCAGAGCTCAGTGTGGACCTACTGAGCTCCAGACTCTTGGTGACCCTCCCTTGAGGAGGTAGAGGGAATAGCCAGGGGATGTCTCATCTCCTGAGAGATCAGTCCCAACTCCAAAATTCACTTCAGAGACTGGGCTACAAAATCCATGTATACATGCCTCTGCTGCCTTACTTCCTGATCAGACCTGGTTCTGTTCCATCCTCTGCTTCCCAGCTCCCCTCACCACTCAGAGACTGTCTGCATGCTCAGCCTCCATGACAGGCATAAGGGAGCCATCCCCACCTCTGCACAGTTCCAGCCAGGCTTACTGAGTGACGCACTGTCTACCCTGTGAGTCAGCCACTGGGTCACCCTTCATGGCAGGGCTGCATGGCACTTGACTTGTGCCAAAGATGTTTCTGGGAATGGAAGAATGTGTGCTTAGGGCAAGGGTGAGGGGATACTGAATCCTCTTTTATGGACATAATATTTAAATTACATGAGCAGAGTCTCTTTTAACCCCCTGGCAGCCAATGGGGATAACACCACCTACTCACTTTCAACACCCAGCAGCAGCTGGTCCCTGGGCTGGACTGTTGAGGTTAGGAGGTTAGACTTGTGTCTTAGGAAGGTTCTCAGGAGTTCTGGAGATACTGTCCAGAGAGGAGTCTGGCATTGGTCTGAGAGCAGTTTTCTGAAATTGTTCCTCTGGCAAGGACACTCATTCTGCTTGATGCCTGAGGCAGCTCATGGCCTGGAGCAGGGATTGCTGGAAGTGACCTAATCACATTGCATTTACTCAACTGGGCTGGGACCATAAGATGTTGACAGCCATTTCCAGAACCCTCCTCTAAACCATCTCCTCAATTGATTCTTTCTTTCCATCCCCATTGCTTCTGGGGTAGGCCAGGCCCTTGTAATCACCTTATGTCTGAATTTCTGCCAGTGCCTCCAACTGTCCATGTTGCATTTATTCCCTTTTTCCTCCAGTCAGTACTGTCCACTGTGATCAGAGTAATCATTGGAAAAATGCCAGTTTTATTGTGATACTTTCCTACTCAAGCCTGGCCAGGTTCCTCCTGTCTCACAGGCTGAGGCCCTGCTCCCTGGAGGGACTGCACCTCATCTTCACACAGACATCCCACTGCTGCTACGTATACATGCACTACCATTTCTCTCAAGGCACACTTTCCTCTCCCATGTGCCCTTCATCTTTGCAACCATGTGTATAAATCGTACCCTTCAAGGTATACCCTAAGTCTTCTATGATGTCTCTCTCCACTCTTCAGTTCACCCTTCTACAAGACCCTCCTTGCTAGCACTTTTTTTGACAGCTAAGTGATGAGGTAGACAGTTTATTTATCTTTTCTACCCAGCTAGAGTGTTGGCTTCTGGAAGGAAAGAGTCCGGCATGTCTTTAGTAGCCTAGGGCAGGTCATGGGTTAGACCAATTGATTGAAAAAAAAAAAAAAAAAATTGCTGTGGAGTCGGTTCTAACTCCTGGCAACCCTATGTGTGTCAGTGTAGAACTGTGCTCCAGAAGGTTTTCAGTGGCTGATTTTTCAGAAGCAGATCTTCAAGCCTTCTGAAGTGCCTCTGGGTAGAATTGAAACTCCAACCTTTCAGCCAAGCACATTTACCATTTGCAACACCCAGAGAGTTCTGGTATAATGCTGATGGATAAGCACTGGACTGCTGACTGCAAGGCTGGTGGATCGAATCCACCAGCTGTTCCTCAGAAACCCTATACAGGGTTGCTATGAGTTGCAACTGATTCAACGGCACTTAACAACAACACCAAGAGGGCCTCTAGGTCTCTAGTAAATATTCAATAAAGAATTATTGAATTGGTCAACAGGAAATAAGTTTACATAAAACCATGAGGAATTTAGATTAGATTTAAGAAAGGATTTTTTAGAGAGTGGTTAGATGATTAGAAAGAATGGTCAAAGAAGGATCTAGTACTACTATTTCTTATAATGTTTATGAAAAATAAGAGAAAAATCTGTCTGAGAAATACACTTAAGCTATCTGATAATAGTGATAAATACTTATGTGGAGAAAGGTAGGGGAAGAGAGAAAGCAATGGCCAAGTTTTAACATCCAGTTTATAGACTCCAGATTTTTGGCAGAAATCTACCTTTTGCTTTTGATTCTTGCTTTTGGCTTCTTCTTCTTCTTTTTAAAATCCTTTTACCTAGCTTAAATGAGATCTGGTGATGCAACAATGAAGTGCTTAGCTGTTAGCTGAAAGGTTGTCAGTTCAAACCCACCCAGCAGCTCTGCAAGAGAAAGAGCCGGCAATCGGCTCTCATAAAGATTATGATCTAGGAAACCTTGAGGGCAGTTCTACTCTGACACATGTTGTTAGGTACCATCAAGTTGGTACTGACTCATAGTGACTCTCCAACAGAATGCAATACTGCCCTGTCCTGGGACATCATCAAAATGGTTGTTATGGTTGAGCCCATTGTTACAGCCACTGTGTCAGTTTATCTCATGAGCGTCTTTCTTTTTCGCTGACTCTCTTTTCCAAGCATAATGTCCTTCTCCAGGGATTTGTTCCTTCTCATGTCATGTCCAAAGTATGGGAGACAAAGTCTCACCATTGTCACTTCTAAGGAACATTCTGGTTGTACTTCTTCCAAGACAGATCTGTCTATTCTTCTGACAATTTGTGATGCTTCCAATGTTCTTCACCAACACCTTAATTTAAATGCATCAATTTTTATCTGGTCTTCTATATTCAAAGGAGCCCTGGTAGTGTGGTGGATTACGAGCTGGGCTGCTAACCGCAAGGTCAATTAGTTCCAATCTACCAGTCACTTCGCCAAAGAAAAATGAGGCTTTCTACTCATATAAAGATTTACAGCCTCAGAAACTCTATACAGTGGCACTATGAGTCAGAATCAACCACCACCACCTGCCATATTCATTGCCCAGCTTGCATATTCATATGAGGTGATTGACAATACTATGCATGAGTCAAACACACCTACACTTTGTCCTCAAAGTGACAGCTTTGCTCTTTAGTGTTATAAAGAGGTCTTTTGCAGCAGATTTGCCCAATGAAATATGTCATTTGATTTCTTGACTGCTGATTCCATGTGCATTTATTGTGGATCCAAGTGAAATGAATTCTTATTTTCTCTACCATAATGTTTATTGATCCCATTGTGAGTGTTTTTAATGTTCTTTTCATTGAGTTGTAATTCATACTGGAAGTCTTTAATCTTCCTCAGTAAATGCCTTGTGGGGTCACTATGAGTGGGAATTGACTCAACGTTACCACCAACAACCTAGTTTAAGTCAGGTCCTACATAACAGGATACAAGAAGTGGGACTAGAAGGGGAGCAGGAGGCATGCGGTTTATTGGTCCTGGTGTGGCACTGTCGGATAAGCACTGGACCACAAGGTTGTTGGTTCAAACTCACCAGGTGCTCCTTGGAAACATTATACAGGTCGCTATGAATTGGAAGAAATTCCAAGGTGCTTAATAACAACAACAACAAAGGAACCCTAGTATCTACCATGAGTTGTGTGGTGCTGGCATGCTCAGACGGAAGCACTCTCCTCAACACTATTGCCATGGCTCTTACAGCACCAGGCAGGGGTATGTGTTGATTTACCTGGAGATGAGTGGAATCCCAGGGCCCATCTAGAAAGGAGATGGGGTGTTGATTTTATATTAAGCTGCAGTGAAATGCGCGAATGGGAAGCTAGAACACCAGCTGAAAAGCAGCTGATGACCTTCCTCTGCTGTTGTGGATACTTGAACAGAGAACACTCCCAGACTTTGCTACAAAACTGTCTCAGCCTGGCTCCTATCTCCCTGGGGATGCCAGTGCATTAAGTGAAAAGAGAGGAGGAAATGAGAAACAAAGCCAACCACAAAGGAACCTGAAGGAAGGGGGCAGTGGGATCCAGAGGGACCTGTTAGGTGTCCACTTGAGCTTCAGTTGCAGCATTGTTCGTACTGGTGCAGCCCTCTCCTTCCTACTCTCAATGGATGGATTAGGCTCATTCAGTCTTTGTTCTGATACTACAGCTGCCCCTCTGCTCTATTCATGGAAAGGCAGCTTTGTGGGCCTGGGGACCAACCCTTGGGCTTTGGGAGTCCCTGTGCTGGAAGATGGAGAGACACTGGCAGGGCACTCTAGGCCCTCTCCTAGTGGCCACTTAGGTGCTGCTCACAGGAGCTATAATGGGGTGGGGATGAAGGGCTTCGGAGCATCCCACTACTCTGAAAGGGCTAAAAGAATTTGGTGGATGGTGGCAATTAGTTCTTCTTTAGTCACATTCCCTTTCCCCTGTCCCCCAACAAGGAATTCTGAGCAATTCTGTGCTAGGCTAGACTAGCCCAGGGCAGCAGTTTTCAAGCTTCTTGAAAGCATTAAGTTCAAACCGTAGTCTCAGAGTTTATACCACTGGGCAAGTTTTAATGATTAGTGTGTGTTGGGTGACACACAGATGATGTGCAAGGCAAAACTTTAAAATTGATATGATTCTCTGAATTTTACCCCTAGGATAGCACAGTCAAAAAGTGTAAAATTTTGGTGCAAAATAAATCTTTGAGAGAAAGTACAAAGTGTAAAACTTTTCTCTTTTACTTCAAGCCAGTGATATTTATTGGAGAAAATAGGGTGTAAAATAATATGCAAATTTGTATGTTGTTCCTGTTAAATGTCTTTGAGTTTGTTTTGCCTCAGTGCAACCCTGTAGAGTGTTTCCGAGGAGCGACTGGTGTGATTGAACTACTGATCTTGAGGTTAGCATTGTGTTTACTTACTGTAAGGTTTAAGAAGGCAACTGTGAGCTATCATTGTTCTCTTTACAAAATTCATTATTGCTGGCTCTGTAAAACAAATAACATGTATTTGGCTACACTTAACTAAGAGTTATATTATTTTTAATATAACTTTTTCAAATGTAAAATACTTTAAAATTCTTTTTGTCCTATGGTGCTTGATAATCAGTTGAAGATCACTATAAGGTGAAATTAGAAAGAAATATACTCACACAAATGTAAAGTATAAAGAAAGTTAATAATTTCAGAAAGAAAGTTTAACTTCATTTTGCAAACCGTTCTCTGGAATTTTATTGGTTTCAGTGAAAACTTTAGAAAACAGTTTGAAAAACCCTAACTTAGTTGATAATAGAAGTAATAATAATATGACATCTAAAATTTATCAAGCACTTTTTATATGCAACCCTCTTCTTTCTGCTCAGAACAGCCTTTGAATGTCTAGAATGACTCATATAGGTGTAAGTATCTTTAGCCAGGTCCATAGTTTGGGGGCTGGATCCCAGGTCTGTTTGTTCCAAATCCATATTTTTAATGCCTGGCCTGCATTTTCTGCTCAGAACAGAGAACTTTTCCAAGTACCACATTCTTTGCTGTTGCCTGTCAAAACTCAGATCAGGTTTCTGTTAAAAAGGACACAGCTGATTGACAGGGTAGTGAGCTAGTCTGGCATTCATTTCCCCTCTTTCCCACCTGTAAATGAGGACAGTCCTTTTCATTACTTCAGAAATAGAATGACATGGAGTCTGAATTTTGTCCTTCATATTCTTATTCATATTCATATTCTTAGGTGAACTGACAACAGCTCTCCAAGAAATAGAGTGACTCTCAATCTAATCAGGTGGTCACCAGGGGTGGGAAGTGTTGAATTCTAAGTACAGTACTTGTTGTTAGGTGTCATTGACAATACTTCTAAGGTACAAATGCTGTGGTCTGTAAAGAATCCAGAATCTTTGTTAATCTTCCTCTTCCTCACACCTCTTCTATTTCAAGGGGATGGGCAGGAGGAGGTGAGAATATAGTGGCAGGGGATTCGAAGTCTTCTACATTTCTTTATTCAATTGTGCAAGAACATAACCATATCAGACTGGATTTTTAAAAATTGCTGAATTTTTATGTAGTCCAAGGCAGGCCTCTTTGGTTCTTCCCATGGTTCTTTGGTCCTTGTTGGCTGTGTAATTTAGTGTCTGAAATTTCGGCACTAAAACTGTTTTAGGCAGTTTCTGGTGGCTTCAGAGATTGCAAGAAATTTAGATTTAACATGGAGAATCTACACATACAAAGAAGTTGTGGAGAAGAATATTAAAAGTACCATAGACTGCTAGAAGAATAACAAATCTGTGTTGGGAGAAGTACCGAATGCTCCTTAGAAGTAAGGATGGTGAGACTTCATCTCTCATACTTCAGACATGTTATGAGAAGGGACCAGTCTCAGGAGAAGGACATCATGCTGGGTAAAGTGGAGGGTCAGAAAAGAAGAGGAATAACCCCAATGAGATGGATTGGCACAGTGGTAACAGCTATGGACTCAAACATAACAATAATTGTGAGAGTGGTACAGGACTGGACAGTGTTTCATTCTGTTGCATATAATGTTGCTATGAGTAGGAACGGACTTGATGGCACCTAACAATAAAAAAAATAGGTATAGACTTGATTTCTCATGTGTGGCTTTGAGAAATTTCTTTTAACTTTTCTGAGCCTCTGTTTTTCTCATCTGTAAAGTGGGATGAAAATTTTGACCTCTTGGGTTTTTGTTAGGGTCAAGTAAAATAATTTATGTAAAATACCCAGTCTGCTGTATGGAAGTCATGCAATTAATAGGAATTACCTGAAGAGTTATTTGTACTATGGTCTCTTCATTTCCAACTCTGTCTTAGAATGCTTCAAAATTTTAGGTGTGCAATTAGGTATTTTACAGTGTAAATTACATAGACATGATCTCCTTTCCTGAAATTTCAGCACTAAAACTGTTTTAGGCAGTTTCTGGTGGCTTCAAGCGATCCCAAGAAATTTAGATTCAACATGAAGAATCTATACATATTTTAAAGCAAATATTCTATGTTTAGAATTATCTTCAGACATTTAAAAACCCCATCAGTGCTTTTTACCAAAGTAAAAAGGGACAGTTTAAGAATTGTTTTGTTCTGCTTTACCTGGAAGAAATAGTTTCTTTTACCAGAGCAAGTGCTCCAGCATGCCAGGCTGGGAAATGGTCAACCCTGCATCTGAATGTGGCCTGAGAAATTTGTTTAGCTTGAGCAACTTCTGGAGCTGATTGTGGGGCCTGATAAGTTCCTCTTCCAGCTAGTTGTCTGTGCTCTCTTTGGTGGTGGTTACGTACCATGGAGTTGGTTCTGACTCACAGCAACCCTGTACAGGGTTTCTGAGGCTATAAATCTTTACAGGAGCAGAAAACCTCATCTTTCTCCCGTAGAACAGCTGGTAGTTTTGAACTGCTGACCTTGAGGAATCAGCTCAGGATGACATAGAGTTCTGCTGGGGGCACCTGTGCTGTGATCCAAATCAAGAACCCTCTTCAGGGATTGCTCCATGTGAGTGGTGCCACCTACTCTGGTTCATTCCCACTCTGAAGTCTATGCCTGGGTCCTGAATCTGTAGATTGGTGGTACCAAAGATCAAGAAAGGCATCATCTATATATGAAATATTAACAGTGGGTTTTGTAGAGATACAATACAGCCCTGTGAGGGCAGGGATCATGTCAGTATGGTCTTGACTATATGCTCAGGGCTCAGCACAGTGCCTGGCCCAAAGGAGGTTTCAATAAATGTATATAAGATGTATGAATGTGGCAAGTTACAGAACTAGGATACAAAACTATCTTGAAACTGGTAGAGAGTTGATTGTAGTTTTGAATTCTTCTGCAGAGGAGTAAATATATCTCTCAAATCTGAAGCAAGTCTTTGAGGTCTTGCTTTTAGCCACATGAGTTTAGTGTCATTCCCATGCATCCAGTTGACAACATATTTACTACCCATCACCCATCAGCCTATATTTTGATGGCCAATAAAGGGTGCATGCCTGCCTTTGAAAGGTTGTTTGCTGAATGCTGTTGAGAAACCCCACCACAACACTGCTATTGAGTGACAAGAGTTCCTTGAGATTGGTGAATTCAGAATTCTTTCTGTAAAGAAGATGAGAGACCATCTGGCTGTGCCATCAGCACTGAAGAGGAAGACTAAGTGGTGACAAGGTCTTTACCTGCATAGTTGCTGTCCAAGAGATCACTGGATTCAGTGAAGCCAATGGCACCTTGTGGAAAGGGTTTTATGAGATTTGTGTGTAATGCCAAAGAACAAGAAAGCCTATCAGATGGCAGAAGATGTCAAGCACTTCTTCTCTCCCACTTCAATCTAGGCCAAGCTTCTTCCAGTCCCCAGCCTTTGGTGGGCCATGGGCCCTCAGACTTTGATGTTCCTGAGGTGACACAAAAGATTGGATACAAGTTTGCTTAAGATACAGATCTGGGTCAAGCTTTTTGGAACTTTGTGTGTACTTCACTCTCATCCACTTAAAAACATAACCTATTCTAGGAAACATGGAAAATAAAAGAAACCAAAGAGGGGAAAAAAAACCCATCAAAACCCAAACCCACCTACATTTTGATCATTTAGAGATAAGCCACTGTGTTAACATTTTGGTGTATTTCTTTCTCTTTTTTTGTCTTCTTTCTTTGAATGTCTCTTTCTCTTTGTGTTTATTTATGGGGTGCTCCTCAGAAACCCTATGCGGGGTTGCTATGAGTTGGAACTGACTTGATGGCACTTAACAACAACAACAAAGGAAGACTTAAACGCGTGTGTGTGTGTATCACTGTAGGATAAGCACTGGACCGAAGAGTAGGTTTGAACCTGAAGGTCAGCAATTAAAATTCACCAGCCACTCCTTGGAAATGCTATGCAGGATCGCTATGAGTCAGAACCAACTTGACAGCCCTTATTTTTAGCAATGATATATTGTGAGCATTTCCTTCTTGGGTCTCCCTTTGGAAAGTCTTTAGTATTGAGTCTTTGTGGGCACTGTGCCCCATGGAAGAAATCTCAACAAGTTTCATTTCTTGGTGTGAGTGTACTTTCTTGGAGTTCCTTGCAGACTTTTGAGTGGGTTCATCACTCTGCCTGCAACCTAGTTTCCACACAATTGCTTAATATATGGGAACTGTAAAGTACAAAGGTAATGTCACCTCAACCAGGTTGCCAAATTCATGTTTGAGGGAAAGGTGAACTTTAGGTTTCTAAATACCTGTACTAAAAGAAAAAGATCCACAAAAGTCAAATAACAGATTTTAACCTTCAAAGAAAGGCTTTCTTTTGGCCCAGGAATGAAAAGGCTTAGAAAATGGAAGAGCCGTTCCTTCCATCCCTCAGTAGTGGATTTGCTTTGGTTTTCCACTAATCTCCCATTCCTGCTTCTAGAATTTGACATGGTTTTGTTTACTTTTCCATGGCCTAGTTTGGGTCAACAGTATCTCTGTCCTGCTCAGAACAGCCTTACTCTTGTGTGAAGTAAGACAGGAGCCTGGACCCTGGACAGTGGTCATCAATCTTTGTCTGAGTGACTCAGTGGGGATTTTCAGCTTGAGAGGGTCTCACAGCCCCAAGTCTTACATAGCATATGGGCCAAGCAGTTTCTTCTTTTCTTTAGTCTGTAAGAGTGTGTATGTGTGTGTGTACATATGTGTCCACATACATACATGTGCTATGCTTGCATGCTCACATATATGCATACACATACTTGTGTGTTTAGTGATCTGAAGTCCAGCACCAGTTCAGCAGCATCTCAAAATGACAGTGGAAGTAACAATAAAAAAAACCCACACCCTTTAAATATACACCTGGCGGCAGCATTATTCAATGAGATGGCAAGACTTGGGGTTTCCTATTCTGTGGGTTTTAGTCTGCATTTGCTCAGCTTTCATCCCCAGGATTTAGTGTTATAAATGAGTGGATTTCCTCAAGTGGTGTGGATAAATCATTTCTTCCTGTTATCTCATTTGCCATTGTAAATTGCTCTATGGTGTAAGTGGATATGAAGATGAGCTTATATGTATATGTCTAAGTATTTTGCCCAAATGAAATAGGCATGAAAATGGCATTTCTCTTTATTATAATCCCATGAGACTGAAAATAGACCATTTCTTCATTTTGTTATTATGAAATCAGAAAAGCATTCCCAGGGGCCAGGAGGGTGTAATATTCCTGCTCAGGCTTCCCACTATGTTTAAACTCTATGTGGAATTTTTTTTTTTCTTTTGGGTAGACTATAAAACAAAACAAAAAACTCCCCCAAACAACACAAATTATTGCCATCAAGTTAATTTTGACTCATAATGATCTTATGGGACAGGGTAGAGCTGCCCCATAGGGTTTCCAAGACTGTAAATCTTATGGAAGCAGTCTGTCACGTCTTTCTCCTACACAGTGACTGGTGGGTTTGAACTGTTGACCTTTTGTTTGACAGCTGAGTGCCTTAACCACTGAGCTACCAAGGCTCTTTGGGTGGGCTAAAAGGAGGTTATTTTGGACCTCTTTCTGTTGACAAAGGGAACAGTAAGTGATAAAAGCAGATGGACTCACTGCAAAATACATTATTGGACAAAGAGCTTCTAAGGTAAGGAAACTAACAACAGCATCAAGAATCCCAAGTTGTGCTCTTGTGAGGGTGTATAAGGATATTTGCCAAAGATGAAAGAATATTTGGCAAAGATGTTTTCCAGGTTAAGCAGCTCAGTCCTGAAGGGGCCTTTGGATCTCTCTACTACCCAGAACGGGAGTTGGAATGCAAGTCCCTGGATGGTACAAACAGTGAATAAACTCAGCTGCTAATGGAAGCTGGTAGTTAGGGTCCACACAGAGATGTCTTGGAAGAAAAATCAGTCACTGAAAACCCTGTGGAGTACAGTTTAACTCTGACACAGAGTTAAGCTCTGTGTCACCCAGGATGCTGTTGGGCTGTTGTGTGTTGGGGTGGGAGAGTAGGAAACACCTTGGGTGGGGACTCACCAAACACACCTGGCTTATTGAAGGAGGGACTTATGTGGATACCTGTTCATGACATATGTGGGTGGTGTGAGGATTCACTAAGAGTTTTCATTCACTTTCTTTGAGCTTTTGAAGGGCTTGTCCTCATGTATCTCAGTGTAGAGCAGCTCCATGAATAAAAGACCGTAAGTGAGTGAACTGCCCATACTCTGCTTCAACATTCTTGACACTAGACTTGAGCAAGAACTCTATAATTCCTTGGTGAATGGATGCCTCATTTTCCTTTCCTTTCCTTCCCTTCCCTGTGTGTTCCTTTTTTTCCTTTCTGTTTTTGCTTTATTTGTGCCCACCTCCCATCTTGGACTCCCCAGCATCCCATTTTCAAATATTCTCTCCTGTTGTCTGATTGTGCCCCAGGAGATGCCATCCAAGGGCTCTTCTCTGTTTATGTGTGTGAACTCATGTCTGTGAGTCTGTATCATGGGCATACACAAGCTTTAGTTACTGAACGAATTCAGCTGATGATTCCTTTTATTTTGGCTGCAGTCCAAGTCCCACTCCCTCAAACTCTCCACCTTGCTTGGGGCCAAGTGTTATTAGTTTTATTTTGGGCTTCATTAGGAGTTACTGACTCAACTTGGGAGTCTGACAACCACTTCTAGCATAGTCATTACGGGAAATCGATCACTGTAGCCACAGCTGGCCTTTGCAAATTCTTCCTAAAGTTGGGCTGCCTGCTCTGCCTGCCACCACTTGCTAAGTGGATCTACACTACCATTAGTGTTTGTTCTTATCTCAGGCAACCCAAGGCTTCTCCTCTTTGTGATTACAAAATGGTGCCATGCTTACACTGGCTCCAAATTACAGTCTCCAAGCCCCTCATTTACTTAACAGTAACTCCCCTTAGTCCCAACCTTGGGGTGCCTGAAGTGTTTTCACAAACCAGTCGTAATTTTCCCTTTTGCCCAAAGGAAGCTTATTGCTGGCAGTGTCCATCATGAGAACACATGGGTCTGTGCCAATGGAATGGTCTCCAGCTGCTGCCAAAGCTGTCAGTTCTATTGCCAGAGCAAGGCTGGGTTTCATGCTGAGGTGGGGAAAGAACCTGCCTCATTTCTGTGTCTCTTTGTCACCTAGGCCCTAAAATGAGCCTTTGCATGGCCAGAATCTCTCCAAGTGATCTCAATCCCTTGAACACTCCTTGCAGCTTCTGCACTTCCCACCTTGCTTGGACTCTCACCAAGTTCCCAGTGAAAGCAATACTATCTCTTTCAGGATCTTGTCTTTCCAATCAGAGGGACTCGGTTCCTGCCCTCCACAGTCTTTAACTCAACCCCAGTCCAACTCTGACCTCACCTCCCAGTTGTAAAACACATGTCACAGATCACTGAACTTTACAAATACCACTAGGTATGGTGGGACAGGGGCAGGGTCTGCCTAATCTGGGCCCAGAGCAGCTTAGTCACGGTGCTTAATGACATGTTAGGTATTTATGTTGTTAGGAATGTCCAGTGAAAATCTTGAACATTTTGAGTGTTCAGGATAACCTTGTAAGGAACCATTAGCTTTGTGTGAGAAAATTGCTCATCCTACATGAAGCTGTAGTGCTAATTTAACTCATGCGTCATAGGAATAAAAGGCAGGGCACTTAAAACAAAAGATTTGTGTCTAAAGGAGGACTCCTACCCTGTCCTCTTTGCCCTTGTCACTATACTTATTCAACCTATATGCTGAGCAAATAATCTGAGAAGCTAGCTGGGTTATATGAAGAAAAACATGACATTAGGATTGGAGGAAGACTTAGATGATCAAACCTTACATGCTGAATGTGAAGAGGACTTAAAATACTTACTGATGAAGATCAAAGACCACAACCTTCAGTATGGATTGCATCTCAGTATAAAGAAAACAAAAATCCTCACCATTGGACCAATAAGCAACATTCTAATCAACATAGAAAAGATTGAAGTTGTCAAGGACTTCATTCTTCTTGGATCAACTATCAACACTCATGGAAGCAGTCTTGAAGAAATCAAGCAATGTGTTGCATTAGGCAAATCTGCTGCACAAGACCTTTTTAAAGTGTTGAAGAGCAAAGATGTTAGCTTGAGGACTAAGGTACACTTGACCCAAGCCATGATATTTTCAATAACCTCATATGCATGCGTCGAAGAATTGATGCATTTGAGTTATGGTGTTGGAGGAGAGTATTGAAAGTGCCAGGGCTGCCAAAAGAACAAATAGATCTGTGTTAGAAGAAGTGCAGCCAGAGCTCCTTGGAGGCCAATATGGCCAAACTTCGTCTCTCATACTTCGCACATATTGTGAGGAGGGACCAGTCGTTGGAGAAGGATACCATGTTTGGTAAGGTGAAGGATCAGACAAAAAGCAGAAGACCCCTGAAGAGATGGATTGGCAAAGTGACAGCATCAATGGGCTTAAGCGTGGCAACAGTTGTGAGGTTGGCCCAGGACCAGGCAGTGTTTCGTTCTGTTGTGCATAGGGTCTCTATGAGTCAGTACTGACTCAATGGTACCCAACAACAACAGCAAACTGACCCCACAGAACATGAGTGGACAATGTTGAACTACTTCTCACAGTGGGTCTGTCCCCAGGAACAGCATAACCCTGGGGCATAATAGGTACTCAGCAATTCTTTCCTGAATGGATGCCTGAATGGATGCTGGTTCCAAAATGCAGTTTCTATGGAATTAGCTATACACATGCCAGTCTTTGCAACTAGGTAAACTGTGGGTGCAGGGTCTGTGCTTGGGATTATTTTCAGAGCCCCAGTGCACTTCATTCACTGCCTGGTCATTGAGGGGGGTGAGCAGAGAAATCTCCAGAAGTCTCTCTGATTGCCCATGGGAGGTCTGATTTGCCCTTCAAATCAAACATTTTTTGGATTTGATTTTTTTCCATCTTATGTTTTTCTCTTGTTTATGGAGGTATGTATTACATGCAGTACAATTCATCCTTTTTAGAGTATATGCAGTTACGAATTTTAGCAAATGTATACATACAGCTTCATAACCACCACCAAAATCAAATTAAAGACTATTTCTATCACTACCACAAAGTCTCCTCATGCTTCTTCCCTACCCTCAGTCTCCTGTAACCGTTGATCTGATTTTTGCCTTTTCCAGAGCATCATATAAACAGAATCATATAGTATATAATTTTTTCAATCTGGCTTTTTTCACTCTGCATAATGCTTCAATTTTTGGATATTTGATTACCTGAGTCCTGTCCTATGTTTCAACTGTACTTATCTTTCTCAGAGACCACCATGGGATGTGGATTTCTGGGTGGACACAGGTTGTTTGTGAGCTGGAAGCATCAGAGTAAGTACTCTCTACCATTGCATCCTTGTTAGGGTCTCCTTCGACCTTAGAGATGCTTTGCCAAGCCCATGGACACCCCTGCACCCTCCCAGTGGTACCTGATGTAAGACAACCTTCTTTCCTGGTCTTGAATGGTCATCCCCATGACTGTGGAGGACACAGAGGAGGGGGACTAGTGGATGGGCTAGAGTGACCATTGAGTTCTTCCCTTGGGGAGGGGGCAGGAGTAGGGTGACTGAAGGTCAGACCTCTCCTGGCTAAAACAACAGAAGTGGTTCCAGCTGCTGAACAGCTGGAGGGAGGTGTCTGCTTTCCATCAACAGCATGAAAAGCCCTTAATTGGGGCATGCTGTTGTCAGACCCCATGATGGAAGTGTGTGGAAGAAGACCAGACGTTCCGATGTGGCGGACCTCCCCTTCCCTTTGACCTCCCTTATCTCCCCTCCTCCATCTTCCCTAGTCCCCTCTTAAGGGGCAGAATGGGCTCTCCTTTGCACCTGTGTAAATGCAGAGGCCCTGGGGTCAGGGAAGGGTGAAAGCGTGCTGGCCAAAACAAGGATGTGAATTTTCAGTGCAGATGATAGCTTAGATAGTAGGTGGGTGAGTGATGTTTTAATGTGAAACTGCACTTCACCCCCAAAGATGTAGGCCCTGGAGAAAAGAACAAAGTCCAGGTTTGCAGATGAGAAACCAAGTAGCAAGGGGTGGCTGGTACCTGGGTTAGAGAGTTTAGAGGCCAAGCTGGACATCTTAAATGTGATTCCTCACTTCTTGTTCTAGGCATTGACTCCAGGAATGGCCCTTTCTAAAGCAAATTTACCTCCCAGAAATGCTTTTTAGTGCTTGAGTTCTAGAAACTTGGGCTGAACTTTGATTTACAAACAAGCCAACAAAAGATTATCCACCCCCTGGGGAACCTCTCTTTGTCTTTGGAGCCCTTCTCTTCTGTCCACCAGAGGTGCCACTGCCAGAGTAACAACCCCCCCTCAAACCTCCCACTACTGCTCCTAGAGCTAATGTCACATTCCCACAGTGGACCAGATAGTGTGGTGCCGTGGTGGTTATGTGCTGTGGAGTTGGTTCTGACTTATAGCAACCCTGTATAGGGTTTCTGAGGCTGTAAATCTTTACAGGGGCAGACAGCCTCATCTTTCCTGTGGAGCCATTGGTCATTTCGAACTGCTGACCTTGAGGTTAGCAGCCTGATTTATAACCACTAGGCCACCAGAGGTCCTTTACACACCAGAGCTCCTTAGTGTGGTATAGTAGGAAGGATATGAATCATTAAAGTCAGACTTTAAAGAGGAAACTGGCAGTTCAAACTGGTTGAATTCTCATTTTCCATTCAGGAGACTCGGGCTCGATTACTGGTTGATGCACCTCATCTGCATCAAACACCCATCTCCAGTGTAGGCTTTGTGTGTTGCTATATTGCTGAAGAAGTTTCAGTGCCATTTCCAACTAAGACTGACTAGGAAGGAAACCTGGTGATCAGCTACTGAAAATCAGCCAGTGAAAATCCTATGGCTCACAATAGTGCCATCTACAACTGATCATGGAGTTGGCACAGGACTAGTTGTGTTTAATCCATCCATGGTGGCTAACAGCAACAACTGCTGCTTACTAGCTTAACCTCATTGGGCCTCAGTTTCTTTGTCACTCCTTCAATCAAGCAATCAATATTAATTGAACATCCACTTTGGGCAAAGGCCTATTCTGGGCATGGGAATCTAGCAATGTGTCACCCAAATCTCATTCCTGCCGGCAAGGAACTTACAGTCTAGTGGAGGAGGATGGACAAGAAATATATAATTAAAGACTTGGTTATTTAATCACAATTGTGACACAGGTCATGGTAGAGAAGTGGTACCATGGGGGTTCATTAAAGGGTCCCAGCCTACTTTGGAATTAAATTGCCCTAAGGAAATGGTGTTTACAGTGAGACAGGAAGGATGAATTTGAATTTCTGAGGCACATCGAGGGGGAGGTGTCACCTTGTACAAAGTCCCAAGGCAGGAAGGAGCATCAGAATGGGGCTACCAATTTCTACCTGGCTGAGGTCTAGGCATTAAGGACCTTCAGTGTGCCTATAGATATACAGGTATAAAGCATTCCCTTCCTTTCCTTCCAGATAGGCATTTGCAGGTTGGGCTGGAAAATTTATCATAACTTATAGCATTGGTTCTGTGGAAAAGGGAATCTATTTTATCGTCTGTCTGATGTGGTGTTATAGGATAAGTGCTCAATTGCAAAGTCAGTGTGAACCTCAAGGTTGGCCATTCAAACCCACCAACTGCTCCTCAGAAACCCTATACAAGGTGGTATGAGTCAGAACCAACTCAATAGCACTTAACAACAACAACAGCAACAACATTGTTCTTACTTAAGTATATGCATTTATGGTAGCTTCAAGAAAAAGCAGAGTGCTAATTATATTGACACGGGAGAAAGATGAGGCTTTCTGCTCCCATAAATATTTACAGCCTCGGAAACCCAGTACAGGGTCACAATGAGTCAGAACTGAATCCATGGCACATAACAACAACAATTATATTGATGGAGTCTTGGTGTGGTTCTGCAGGTTAATGTACTGGATTGCAGTCAGTTTGAACTGCATGATTGGTGGTTCTAGCTCACCAGCGGCTCCTTGGGAACCCAATGTTGTTATTGTTAGGTGCCATCGAGTCAGTACTGACTCATAGCGACCCTATGTAAACAGAACGAAACACTGTCTGGTCCTAGGCCAACCTCACAACTGTTGCCATGCTTGAGCCCATTGATACTGCCACTTTGCCAATCCATATCTCTGGGGGTCTTCAGGGTTGCTATTGATTGAGACCAGCTCAATGGCACTTAACAACAACAATCATATTGACTGTTAGCTTGTCAGAGATTTTCTACCTTAACATATATTTATTACAGGCTCAGCAAGCCACGCTGTCTCAGATGACTTCTGACTTATAGGCAAGATGACTTATCTCCAGGATGGTGGGGGGAACTGTGTGAGGAGGATTTCAAGGCTTAGGCCAGATTCATTGAAAGAATTTCATGATCAATGAATGATATCTGCCATTGGTATGTGGGTGCTGTCTTAGACATTCTGAACATTTTTTTCAACAATGTAGGAATTTTTTCCCTTTAATTAAAAGAAAAATACCATGCTTAATGTATGACTTTGCTTGTCTAACAGATACTCTTTAAAATAAAACAAAAGAAAGGAATAAACTGTTCCTAGTATTCTGAACGCTTGAGAGCTTTAAGCATTAGTTGTTGTTGGACAAAGAATAACTCTTTTCACAGTAAGTGAAAAAGAAATTCTTTGTCCTTAGTCTGTGATTCATTTTAGTAAGGCTTTATATTCATCCATTCATTCTTCAAAGCACTGAGTTAGGCCCTGTGCATATGAAAATGCAATCATTTATAGACATATAAACAGATAAATGATAATACAGAATATTGAGTATTTTGACAGATAAACAAAATGCAGTAGGAATTCCAAGGAAGATCATGGTGGTATTTAAAACATGAAAGCAGTTGCATTTTAGAATGGTAAACACAGTAGCAATGTGGGACTTGAATTTGAATGGGGGTAAAATGTCAAACACCTAAGAGAAGATCAAGGACTGAATGAAATCAGTACAGGTCAGAGAAGGTACAGCTAACCCCCAGACATTCTAGCCGAAGAGAGAGGTACAGCTAACCCCCAGACATTCTAGCTGTTCCAACGGAAGCATCAGTGAGTAAAGCCAGAGTGGATGCACCAGCACTACCCAAGTTCCAACAGAATGCAGGCAAATGTGTTACCACATAATTGTGAGACATGACCAACTGTTGTTTGAAGACACTAATTTTGGGGTGCTATGTTTTCCAGCCATAAATAAATGAAACAAAAATATTAAAAATGAGTGCTTGATATTTTGATTTATAGCAGAATCTTCATTAAAAGGGGGGAAATGCAGAACAGAATGTTGAAATCTTACGACTACAGACTTCCTGGACTTGGGAAGGTTGAATGAACCCCTGAAATTATTGGCCTGAGATACACATAATTTAAAACTTTAAACCAAAAATATTCCCTAAAGTCTTCTTCTTTTTCTTTCTTTTTTAAAAAGTTTTTTTCTTCTTAAATGTTTTATTGTGAATTATGTGATCGTTTACATGGGAGAACATTAATTTTACATTCACTCTACCGTATATCGTCTCATTGCCATGGTTCCAATCCCCTCCATGCATCATCAATCAACCAAAGGGTATACCCTGCAATCCTGACCCCCTACCCCAGGTCTTTAGCACACAGTCGCTCTCCCTCTCTGGATCTAAAGTATCCAGTTGCTCCATCCCTCCACGTCATCATCTCTGCCTCCATTTCAGGCATCTCTGCATCTGAGGGTAGGGTCCGGCTCCCCACTCTTCTCCCTTGATGGTCCTTGGGACCTCCGCTCCTAGACTGAAAAGTTAATCACTCCCCTCCTTGCTATAAAATGTCTACCTTTATAGTTCCAACCCTCACAATCAGTCCTGATAACAATTATTCACTATTGTATCACAAGAGACCTGTCTGCATTTCATTGCATCAGCCCCTCCTAGACAGATTGAATACTACTCACTGGAGATTCTACCTTCCTCCACACCCTCTGGATCTAGGTTCCATTTTGAAAATTTGTAAGCCAGTCACTTCTTACCTTTGTAGCCCCCCGCCCCCCCATTTTGGGTAGCCAATGTCCAAGTTGCCCATCCCTGTCTATTCTTTGTTTGGACGGGGTGGAAATGATCCTTGCTATAAAGATTTGTTCCCTCTTTTGAGCTACTGCTTCCATAGGTGTAGGTCAAGTTCATCAAATTGTATGAGAAT
>NW_006408597.1:12736504-12738002 GCF_000296735.1 Chrysochloris asiatica
TAGTATTCTGTTATTATCCTTTTGATTTCCTTTGGTTCCATTGTGCCATCTCCCATGTGGTTTCTAATGTGTGTTATTTGTGTCTTCTCCCTCTTTTCTTTTGTTAGGTTTGCCAATGGTCTGGCAATTTTGTTGATTCTTTCAAAGTACCAGCTTTTTGTTCTGTTGATTGTTTCTATAGTTCTTCTGTTTTCTATCTCATTTATTTCTGCTCTAATCTTTATTATTTCTTTTCTTTTGGTGACTGTCGGTTCCCTGTTGGTCTGTTTCTAATTGTTGTAGATGCTGTGTTAATGTGTTAATTTTGTTTCTTTCTTCTTTTTTGATGCGTGTGTTTATTGCAATAAATTGTCTTCTCAGCACTGCTTTCTCCGTGTCCCAAAGATTTTGGTATGTTGTGTTTTCATTCTTATTTATTTCTTGGAACTTTGTGAATTCACATTTTATTTCTTCTAGTACCCATTCACTTTTCAGCAGGGTGTTATTCAGGTTCCATGTATTTGACTTGGTTTCCTTGGTCTTCCTATTGTTGATTTCTAATTTGATAGCATTGCGGTCTGATAAAATGCTTTGTAGTATTTTGATATTTGTAAATTTATGGACATTTGTTTTGTGGCCTAAAGCATGGTCTATTCTGGAGAATGTTCCATGGGCACTGGAAAAGAATGTGTATTGTGCTGTTGTTAGGTTGAATGCTCTGTACTCATATAAAAGGTCCAGTTGGCTGATTGTATTATTTAGTTCTTCTGTGTCTTTGTCAAGTTTCTTTCTGGTTCTTCTATCCATTTTTGAAAGCGGTGTATTAAAATCACCCTCTCCTATTGTAGATTCATCTATTTCTTTCTTCAAATCTATTAGAGTTTGCTTTGTATATTTTGGAGCTCTTTCATTGAAAGCATAGATATTTATTATGGTTATTTCATCTTATTCAATTATCCCATTAATCAGGAGATAATGTCCATCTTTATCTATTATACTGTTTTTTGCCTTAAAGTTTATTTTATCAGAGATTAGTACTGCCACTGCTGTTCACTTTTTATTGCAATTGGCTTGGTATATTTTTTTCCATCCTTTGACTTTTAATCTGTTTTTGTCTCTTGTGTGAGATGTGTCTCTTGCAGACAGCATATTGAAGGATCTTGTTTTCTTATGCATTCTGCCACCCTCCATCTCTTAACAGGTGCATTTAATCCATTTACATTCAGTGTAATTATCAATAGATATTGATTAATTGCTGTCATTACGTTTGATTTTTTTTGTTGTGTTGCTGCTGCTTCTTTCTGTGTGTCTTCCTTTGTTGAGTAAGTGATTTTTGTCTTCTTTCTTGTGAGTTTCCACATAGTTTTAATGTTTCCATGTTCTTCTTGAATTCTCATTCTCTTAGTATGTTGCGAAGTGTTAAGTTTCTTTGAGGTTGCCTTATAGTCCATTAACTTTTCTCTCCATTTACTGCAGTCTATTTTACTCTGTAATCGACCTGACCTTCTCACTATCTGGA